>NC_082594.1:44216899-44334399 GCF_030936135.1 Gavia stellata
GTTACAATTTAAGTGTATGCTTTTGTCTTTGTACTAAATGTTAATGCTAAAATATCCTCAAACTGTTAGAGGGTTTCTTGGGAATTTGACTGGATCAAGTTTCTGAGGGCTTATACATCAGCCAATATTAGGTATCCAAAATATTTGGTTTGATTCTTTTGCTCCTTCTGTAGTAAACAAAGAAAGTGTCCTTCAGTGCAAATACTTCTGCTGTAAACTGCCGATTGAAGGGACCTATCTCTTCCATCAGCAATAGTTAGCCAATTAAGTTGGCCCGTCAGTTAGCATGCACCCTCTGTAATTTCTAGAAAAAAGAAAGAAAGACAAAATATACAATATTTGAGATAGTATTCAAATAAACAAGGCAAATAGATCAAGTAAGTAAAAATCTGTATTTTTATTTTGAGTGACAAGAGAAATCATTAACTAAAACTTTTTTTAAAAAATGTTTAAAACTTAATTAACTTGCCTAAAGAGAGGACTCTAATGTGAAGTAAAATACCCTTGGGTTTTCTTTCCTGGCCTCCAGCTGCCACTGCAGAAATGCACAAGTATCCTGTGGTTTTCCTGTTGTATCTGCCAACCCTGTGCTGAGATCTCAGAAACCTTTGGACATCCAGAATGACATTAGACATCTCTGTTGAGACAAGTGTTTTTATAAAAATCTATGGACTCCGCTGTACATAAGAAACCCAGCCATGAGGGAAAGCATTCCTTTAAAACATGAAAGGCATAGCCACTACATTACCCTCACCAGAGTCTAATTTTTAGACTTGCAAAGAGAGAGATGAACATTTTGTTTGCTTTTACATTTGTTTTAGGCTGTTACTAAAGAAAATAATTCAGCCGTATCATAAGGAGCAACAATTTTAGTATTTTCTTACCTGAGAAATTAGTAAGTAAAGTTGCATTGTCTGCAATGAAGGGGTAAGAGTCAGTAGACATGGCTTTTTTTCCTGACTCTCCTATTGACATTTTGACCTTCTCTAGGAGTGAGAAGAAAATATCTTACCATTCCTCGTGCATAAGAATGATCAAATACCTTGAGATGAATTTACATAGCCTTGAATCAAAGGACCAGATATTACACTTAGCATTACAACCAAGATCGTCAGGGTGCTGTGGAGGTCGTGAGGGAGCTAGGGGCTTCCCCATGGGGTCTGTCAGGGCAGACCCTGCCACCCAGCACCCGTCCTACTCCCCAGCCAGGAGCAGGGCAACCGGAGGGCATCAAGGAAGCCCCAGTCCCAGGCATCAGACACCTGGGGACGGGTGGAGGCTGGGCTGGGACATGGGTCCATGGGTGGGCCCATCTCAGCGGAGCCCATGTCCGTGGAGAGCAGGGCTGTGGGAAGCTGGAGACCGGCCCTGCTGTGGCATCGTTGGGGCAGGGACTGATGGCCCTGGGGGGCTGAAATGGGGTCCTGCGCTATGGGCAGGGTGGGGAGAGCCCTGGAGGGGCTGGGCAGGGACAGCCAGGTCTGGTGGTGCCCGCAGGGCTCTGATGATTATTCTCATGATTGCTGGTATCAGTATATAATTTTACTACCTCCTAATGTAGCAGAGAGTATTGCCCAATTTTTAGGACAATGGCTTAACTTGCTATTTAAAGCTTCCTAATTCTGTTGTAGCTGTGTGAATTCTTAGCAGATGATGCACATAGAAAACAGTCTCTTCAGAATTATTTTTTCCCAGTTAAATCTTCTCTTGTTTGTTTACATTGTTATATGTTATTAGTATTACTATTTTTATCATTTCATTATTGTTATTGCTGCCAGCTTGATTACTTTCACAGGCCCTGCAAGTCCCAGTGTGCTAGGGACTGTCCACTGGAAGAGCTTTTACTGCCTCCATGGGCTTGCAGTAAAAAAAGAGGACATAGCATGGATACAGATGGAACCATACTGGGAAACACAAGCCAATGTCCAGTAAGCATCTCAGACCAGCCTACATATTTTCAAATTTTTTGCAGGTGTTACAGAAAAGAAAAATATCCATAAGCAATTTGTCCAGAACCATAAATAGACTTTGCAGATGTTTATGGCAAGCTCATTCCAGGTGTGAGAGATGGATGGGAGAAAATATGGAAACATTTGTACAAAAATTTTCAAAAGGGATCAATAGACAACAGGCTGCTCAAAGAAACGGGCAGACTTTCTGCTTTAGCCGTACTGACCTAGGCTTACAGCTGAAGAGACTTTAGTTTGAATGGAAGGCATGGGATTTGTCTAATTCAGTTTGGACATCCACAGTTATGGATACTGTACTGTTCAGGATAGATACTCTCTACCTGTGAGATCAGCACTGCATAACTTTTTAATGCAGAAAAATAGGTAGTTTTAGGTTATCTCACTTGTTAAAAATGCCCACATAAGGATGAGATTACCTATCCCTGGAAGAGTTTGTTTTTCCCCACTGACTACCTTAGTTATCGATGTCACATGTTGCAGATAAAAAAGTTGGTCAGATGACTCCTATACAAAAAGGTCTGGAGTGAAACATTGCAATTTTAGTTATAGTTAGTACTTGCACGTATTCTTCTGGGTGATTACTCAGGATCATGGAGCTGGGGAACAAAAAGGAGAGAAGGTCACCTTTGGAGCCCTACAGGAAGTTTTAGCTGGAATGAGGGGTTCCTAGAGGGTACAGCTGCAGTATGAATTGAGGCAGGCATTTCTGCAAGTCTGAGAGGACTTTACAAAATCTAGGAGTATCCACAATGCACTCAGCAGTACTAATTTGGGGCAAAAGCCTCCTAACTATTCCTTGAATACTCCTAGCTAAATCCTTTGGATGATCCACCCAGAAAGAAAAAAAACAAATGGATGAACAAACAAACAAAAACAACCCACAAGACACCAGTCTTCGACAACTTGAGGTAGAAGAACCAGGACGAATTTAAGCTTTGATCTTCCAAAAACTAATTGCATGAAAGGAGAGAAAACTAAGCATGAAAGGAGGGAATGTGACTACTTCCACTGAAGTCAGTATTCGGAATTATGCATACAAGTTAAAAAAAGAATATAAATGTCAATCATCAGGTTATGTACATCTTCATCGATCTGTGCACATCCCTAGAGGTTCTGTCCTTAAAAATTCCTAGTTCTGGGGCCTTGGATCATAAACTTTATCTAGTAATCATAACTTTTTTAATCATGTTGATACAGTTTGCAACATTGAAACACCAGGTACATGGCATTTAACAATAATTAAAAATATAATATTGTTTATTCCTTTAAATTCTTACTGGATTTTTTCATATTACTTTGAAAAAAATGTAAGCTGAAATGATTTTGGAACAAGTCTTCTTCACTGCTTGAAAAAGCTAACTATGCTCACCTCTTTTTAGAGCATACCTACTACTACCAAAGAAAGCTTTAGCTTTAGAAATCCTGCCTGTATGTCGAAGTCCTATTAAGATATGAAGTACTAGGCTTCTTGCTCCATGACCTCGGCTTCAGTTTATGTCACCACTTGGACCATCCAGCAGGATTTGGTTTCTTTTTTAGGTCACGAAAAGTGTACCAGTCCAGTACTTTGTTTAACAGGTCCTTGTGCTGTCTAATGGACTAACAGAATTATCATCATTGTTAGGTGCACAGGAGAGTAAGCTGCATGATACAGGCTGTTAGTCTGATACCCTCTCTGATGACAGTTTATGGTTCACCAGCTTGGTTAAACAGCACATCAGCAGCAGTGATGGGTGATCAATCTCATTCCCTATAGAATTGCTCCCAAAAGTGTCATTATTGAGAAATAGATCCAGGAAATGCCATCAGAAGGAATCACCAGACCTTTTGTTTAAGTTCAGAGCTATAAGGAAAGTAAAAGAGAAAAGATTTGTTAATTGTTTGTAATTGTTCTATTTATGTATGTCAATTATGGAAAAATAGTATATAACTTCATACTGTAACTGTTTTGTAGACCTACTGTGAAGCACGATATAGGAACTTTAAATAAAGTTCTTATACATTTCCAAATGTTTTCAAGAACAACTACTTTTTTTTTCACCCACAGAAAGTGAATTATGGTCTTCACTCTTTGCTTACAGGCACAGAATTCGATTCTGCAGTTGTTAACTGTGTTGAAAAGTGCATTACCCCACATAACTGACATGACTTGGCCTAGCTAGAAAAACAATGTAAACCAGGGTGATAAAACCTGGGCCGGAGTAATGCTGGACACAAGTATAAATTGGGAGAGGAGTGGCTGGAGAGCAGCCCTGCAGAAAGGGATCAGGGGATGCTGGTCAACAGCAGGCTCAATGTGAGTCAGCAGTGTGCCCTGGCAGCCAAGAGGGCAAACCGCATCCTGGGATGCGTCAGACACAGTATGACCTGCTGGTCCAAAGAGGTGACAATCCCGCTGTATTCAGCATAGGTGCGGCCTCACCTTGAGTACTGTGTGCAGTTCTGGGCCAACAATTTAAGAAGGATGTGAAGGTCCTTGAATGCGTCCAGAGGAGGGCAACAAAGCTGACGAAAGGGCTGGAAGGAATGTCCTATGAGAAGCAGCTAAGGACTTTGGGTTTGTCTAGTGGAGAAAAGGAGGCTGAGGGGTGACCTCATTACAGCTTACTGAGGAGGGGAAGTGGAGAGGGAGGTGCAGATCTCTTCCCCCTGGTATCCAGTAACAGGACGCATGGGAATGGTCCAAAGCTGCATCAGGGGAGGATAAGACCAGATATTAGGAAACATTTATTTACAGAGAGGGTAGTCAAACACTGGAACAGGCTTCCTAGAGAGGTGATTGATGTCTCATGCCTGTCAGCATTTAAGAGGCATTTGGACAATGCTGTTAATAATTAACTTTTGGTCAGCCCTGAATTGGTCAAGCAGTTGGACTAGATGATCGTTGTAGGTTCCTTCCAACTGAAGTATTCTGTTCTGTTCTGTTCTATTCTATTCTATTCTATTCTAAATTTCAGTTCAGATGACTGAAATGCAAGATTTTTTCTTCTCACATCAGGCATCCAAAAATGTATAATTCGATAAAGATTTCTGCATTTGCACACTGATTAAATGCCACCGGAATACTGGGAGAATTGGAAAAGGCTAGTTCTCTCAACTCCTCTCAAGTGGGAGGAAAAAATCCTCAAAGAACAAAACAAACAGGTTTGGACAGGTAACAATTATTATACAGCTATTCATCCTGCCCAAACACTTTACCCTGGCAGTCTTGGAACCATTGTTAAGAGTCCTTAAAGCTACGAGTTTTTAATGGTATTTAAATCAATAATTTCTCAATATTAAATCCTGCTTACTTATTCTGAACCTGTTCAGAAAGATGCTTAGATCATTCTTTCCTTGAAAAGTAAGGGAAATTATCCTATGAAGTGTTTTGTTAGTTTCGTTTTGTGTTTTTTTCTCCAATACAGCTACACTTTAAACATCCAGGCAGTAGTCGTAAGTCATTACATTCTGCCATAATTCATGGAGGTCCATGTTGTCACTCAGTGTTCAACATTACATAGTATTACAGTGAAATATGTTGTCCCTTTTAAGTGTACTGGTTAAAATAGAAGGTCTTGCAATGTTCGTAGCGAGGACCAGTCATTAAGCCCTTTTAAGCTTTCCAAGACTTTAAAAGTGTGCCTACAGTTCATACAGAGGCACGTCATGGGGGCCTTGGTGGAGCATTCATGCAGAAAGATGCTCAGAGAAATGACAGGATATTAGCACACGGCAACAGAACACTGCACATGCCAGAGAGGAACTTTTCTGGCTTTAGAAATGGACTGTCTAGTGGTATTTTGTGCTTTGAACATAATGTGGATGAAACGTATTTGCAAACTCTCCCGTTGTATCAGACACTCAAAGACTGAAAAGTAGGCACTCTTGCAAATAGCTTGTGATTCTACTGAAACTTCCATAGCTTGCAGGAGGGAAGAAGTGTATTTTGGAGGCATACATTTATTGCCTAGCAGCGAACCTCTCTAAATACTGTAGTTTTAAATGTATTTTCTAACAGAGCAATTATTATCCGACCATTTGAAAGGATAATAAGCAACTGAAGGATCAAGCTTTAAGTAAGGTTGGCTTTTTTTTCAACTTGCAAAAAAGAAAAGTCTCATAATAACATCAAGTGTACAGGATAGAAGACTACTCAGAACATAACTAACATTACAGGTATATATTTCCTTGATCATTTGGAAACTTAAGGCATTTCTGAATATGAGGATTTCTACATAAAAATACTGCATCCAACATTTTTACTTTTATAAATGTAGTTTTACAAGACATACTTTTTCTCTGATATTATTTTGTGTTCTTTCTACCTGAAACAGAGATGAAAAGTAGTCACCAGTGAAACACATGCTTTTTGACAAAGAATGACAAAATAGTTTCTATCCTAACAATGCTAGATTCCTGGCATTAAACAAAGCTTCTTTAAAATATCTACTATGCAAAAAATGCTCAATACACTTCTCATCATATGCCAGCATTTCACAGAAATTTCTATAGAAACAAAGTTACTATATATATGCCATTGCCTAGTAATTGCAATTAAATGCTAATTTTTTAAGAGCAGTCAGTGATGCAGAGAGGTGTAAAATTTAGCAGCGTCATACACAACGATTGATACAAACAGAGCTTTTGGTTTTGATCTGCAGAATTTTTACCTGTCTTATTTTGAATTGTAGATTAAACTGATGGTAAATATTTCAACAAGTCAATACGTATATAAATAGATACATTTCTTCATTTATTTCCAGAGCGTCACCATTACTATTATTATTGTTGCAACACTTCAAGTCATCAAATGTTAGGTCTTTAGGTCAAATGGATTAAGGTCTGTTTTTATACAGTCCAAATTTAGAAGATAAGGTAAGAGCTGAAACAAAATTGCAATAAGTAAAGGGAATTGCCCACATTCACAAAATGTGCCAATAGTAGAAAATAATTCTACTGATTTTTGAGGCCATTAGACTACTTCATAAAAGAGTAAAGTACAAAATAAATAATACTATCTTCTCCAGTTAACAAAAAGGGATGAGGTTAATAGATATATATATATAGATAGATATAATAGATATATCCAAACTTTTTTAATAAGAAGGTCATGCTCCAGTTTTGTCAGAACAGGTCTACACTTCTTGTAACAATGTATAGAAATACACACATGGACACTGGACTTACCACAAACCTTGGGAAATTTTTTTGTTTCATTCTTAGATATAATTAGCAATTCCTGTTCAACATCAGCACGCTTGGGGGATAACATTGAAAGCCTCTACAAAAGGTAATTTTGTATCATATGGGTTGCTCTTCCATCTGTCAAACCTTTAACGTAACTGTAAAATTAAAACCCCTGTCATCCTGTAATAAGGAGATTATGATTTGTGGGGGGTTTTTGGTGACAATTTAAGGTATTCAGATTTAATCAAAATAATCTCCCATCATTGTTGTTCACAAGGAGGAATGGAGAAAAACTGTAAAGGAATTTTTCTATGAAAAATTTTTTGTTTTCCTGAAGACAACACCTTATGATGTAAAAGAAATTGTGTTGTTTCTGGACGTGGTCCTCTTGAGAAAAGCTGGAAGATTATAAAGGTCACATCTCAGATCCACAACCACTTTAGTGCAACTTCAGTAAGAAATCACAGGATAGGAAGTAATATTATGATCACAAACAGATACAAGTGATTTTTAGATGTTTATGAACTGGTGAAAAATACCTTCCCACTCAGACACAGATGCAGCAGAGAGCATTACTGCAAAATTAGTGCCAATCTTCAGTGGACCATTCAGTGTCACCAAGTATTCATCAGATGTGAATTACACTCTGAACAAATTGCCTGAAGGAACAGATATAGGGATTTTCATGTTCTAAACGTGCTTTCCTATTAGTATCAAAACAGTCCATTGGAGGATGTCTCAACCCCTGAAGACATGCAATGAACAAAAATGCTACAATACTCAACCATTATTCCAAAGTACAGTCTTTAAAAATGAAATATAATATACAGTAGGCTTGACTCCCTATTCCCTTAGACTCCATTACAATCACCCTTATGATAAGCCACACCTCATTATAATAACAGCCAAATTGCTTGGCTCCCAAGGGCCGACTAACAGTCAGGGTGGATTGTACTTATACCCAAAATAACCACGAATAATCAAGATGAGTCTCTCAGTTTGACAATGTATGACCACTTTTGCATAACTAATACTGTTCTGACACGAAAAATGCTACATATTAAGCAGAAAGAATTAATCTGGCTAATATTGATTGGATGCATAACAGTAAGTAATGTGTCAGCATATTTATCGAGGTTATAATAACATCTATTTTCTAGGCAAAAAGTTCATTTCTTTAGGTGTCCAAATGGAACTTAAAATTCTGTATATCATCTGTATAAATCTTGCATATTTCTGCACTGAAAGGATATGGTACAGTACCATTTTTATTCATTTTAATTGGGGTCAATGACAAGTTAATTAATTAAAGGATCAAATCGTGAAGGGTGTTTGCTGACAGTGAACTCGGTGCAGACTTTTCAGTTTACACCTAGTGAAGATGTGCTCCATGGCATTTTATATCTTCAAAGTAATAGAAATTGCATTCAAGAAGTTTGCAATGAAACCCAAAACCATGTGAAACTCTTGTGGTATTGTCTTTCATTACATATGCCAAACATAAGTGAGGTTCATCAAAAGGTTTGTTAAGGTTCATGAACTTAAGACTGGCTTTGAATTAACATTGTGGCTAACTGATAGTTTTGTATTGAAGCTGTACAAAATTTCCTTAGTTTGTATGAAAAACTAGAGGAAACACAGACCATTTGTCTCAGTTTTCCCTTCACACTTTGATGGGTCAGTTGTTAAGTCACCTGAGTCATTTCACTTAGAGAAGGATTTCACTGTAGATAACTCTGAAAGGGCGGGAAATAAATACATAATCACTAAAAAGAATAAAATAAAATAAAATAAAATAAAATAAAATGGAAACTAAAAATCCAGAAAGTGATACATTACACAGTTTTAATATTTATTTGCATTAAATTGCCATCAAATTTTCATTAGGCAACACTTCAAAATTAATTTTTGAAATGGTTGAGATAACCTATATTGACCATGGTTTCCTTAATCTTTTTTTTTCTTCCCCTAGTTCTGTATCTTTCTGCAAGGCACAATCATCATGGAAAAGTAATGTTTTCAGTCAATCATTTGTACAGCATTTTCCAGGGGGTCTCCTTCTACTGGTTTCCAGTGAAAAGTGAACAGTTGCAATTTGTGCCTGTAAAACTATTCACTTGTACACTTAAACAAATAAGCCTATAAATCCATTTCACTTCATGTTTATCTGTAACACAGAATGGAATGTGAAATGAGGCAAGTAAGGAAAACTCCGCTGCAAAGAAAAAGTTAAACACAAGCTTGAATTTAAAGACAGACATATATACGGCAACCCTACAGAGCATGACAAGAAGTTAAATCAATACAAGAACAAATATGCTCTTTATTCTAACTAATTGTACTTTTATAAGATGTTTGGCATATATGAGTATTGTTATTTATAAATAGTTGAAAAACACCTAGCGTATTGATTCAGAGGAGTGATTGATTGACGTGGCTTGAGTATATTGTAATTACTGTATCCATGAAATGATTTAAAATGTACTGAAAGAAAATTAATCTTGTATGTGGGATATATGAGTCTTGTAAGTAGCCACCTTAATGCCAAAATATGCTTAGTGATCTGTGTCATAGCTGGCTTACTTGCTTTCTTGTAAGAAGATGTATACATTGCACATCGTGACTGTTTTCCATGGCAAATCTGTTCTGCATCATAAATTAATAGGTAGTGACTTGGAGAATTCTTCTTCTTTGTGTATTTGTTTATATGTTTATTAGTTTGTTTGTTTAAGACAATGTTTGGGCTCCTAGTGGTTTGAAACGTTTTGAAAGATCAGGGCTGGTTTTCTGAAGAAGCAAGATAATCTAAAAATGGGATAAATCATGGCTTTCCAAAGGCAGTTTCTATGAGACAAATAGCTTTTTCTTTTTTCTTTTCTTTTCTTTTTTTTTTTTTTTTGATAACGCAACAAGAAATGTATGACAGATGTAAACTATCTAGAGAAGAATGGTTTACAAAGTAATTTTAAATGGGATAAGGATCAGGGTATGGGAGACATGGGATGAGGGCAGTGAAGAGTAAAAGAGAAAGCTAATTAGACTTAATATGTTACAGCCGTTCACAGGAGAATGATCTGGGAAGAGACCACAACCCACAGGAAGTGGTCTAAGCTGTAGTGCAGTGCCCAGTAGCACTACATGGCTCAAAAGACACTTGACACATAAATTATGCTTCTTTTTTAGCCAAAGGCTTCTGGGTCCTCCGCGCACACTCTAGAACATAAAATTACTCCTTGGGTGAATTATACTGCAGAAGGAATAGAAACTTTATGAGTTTTCTTCCTTCCATCAGGAAGGAAGTACAGCATAGTGTGGCTTCACTTCCCAGCGTAACTTTGTTCCTTGGGCTCTGAAAGGAAACAGAATTTAGCTCTGAGTTTGCTGGATCAGGATTTGGAATGGAAGTTGTGGGCATCACCTTCAGATTCAGTTCAGGGTTTAGACAGGCTTGCGAAAAGGAAAGGGAGGTGGAGAGAGATTACTCTTGGCAAGATCAGTTTCACTCATTTTCACCACCAAAAGCACTTTGCGCTTGGAAACTAAGTGTGTGTGCATGTGCATGTGTGTGTGTGTGAGTGAGTATTACAGCAGATGGAAAAGATAGAATAGAAGTCAAAAGGTAAATCTCACTTCCTGCTACACTCTTTTTTTAATCGTCTGCATTCTCAAATGCAATCAGCAGGGTTCACACATAGCTACATTCACACACAGAAGACAGAGGGCTGAAGCCTGGGAATAAAGTCTTAAGGGAGATAGTGAAGGGGTAGTAAAAAAACCCTTTGTTATCTGATATTTTCACTTTGTTTAGGAGGGTGCGTTAAGGATAGAAGTTATAGACAAAACTGATTGTAGAATTCATCCCAAAAGTTCTCGAGGCAGCTGTAGATGATTTTTCATACACAGGTAATCAGTTAGCCAATTTTCTAGATACCAACAACAACAGGAGTTTTAGGAAATCTGAAAATCAAAGCTTACATGATTTCTTAAATGTGAATTGAAATGGCCCACGTTTACCGAATGCCTCAGACTTGGGACTTTGAATCAAGACTGAAGCAAAGTGAAGAATTACAATACATCGTACTGAAAAAGAAGTAAGAAGACACAATGTAATAAATGAGTCCAGTAGGTAAAACAAAAAGCCTAGGAAAAAAAGAGTCTTGAATTGTCACCTTTTCATTATTTACACTCAAATGAAAAACTATTAAATTAATCTACTAATATACTCATTTGGGAAGCCCATGCATGAACTCAGCTGTATAGGTATCTATACATTTAGGGGTTAGCATGCTTTCAAAGGGATTGTTCCGAAGTGGCCTTTGTTTTCCACAGATTTCACCCCTCCTTTCACAGTCAATTAAAAAATAGAAAAGATTTGCTGCCTGTGGTGCTGCTGAAATATCAGTACAGGAGACTGAGTTAGTTTCTTTTAAAAATCACACATCACCTACAGAACAGTTCACTAAATTCTTATTGCAGAATTTTGTTGATAATGCTTTGAAAAAACCCTGTTGAACTCTCACATACCTGGTTGAACTGGCAAGAAAGCCCTCACTTCCAATTTATTTGTAAACTGAACAAATTTGAAAGGTTTGTGGAGGGACAACAGCACAAGTCCAACTCTCCCAGTGACATAATGCCCTTTTAGAGGTATTTTCCTGAATGGATCTTTTTGTTGTGATGATAAGAATTCACAACATTATTCTTATTTATGACATACCCCCCTGAAGGAGCTAACATTTTATGAGAAACCCAGAAGAACAATTTCCTGTCCCATCAGATGCGTTCACTTCCAGATCCTGAGGACCATGCATTCAGCAAACCAGGATGTTGGAGATGTCAATGAGTGAAGTTGCAGCCCTCCTACTCTTTCTCTTCATCTTTTTAACTCTCCACCACCCTCAGTTATTTTAACGATTGCCCGAAGTATTCATTCATGTCAAAGAGTGTTATTTACTTCCCATTATGGACATGACATTACATGACTCCATTACAAAGTGAGAGAAACATATTGCCTTCCAAAGTGTAAGTATTGCCCCATTATCTATGAATAGAAATGAGTGCTGGCACTAGACGGCAACTACTTACAACAGATATTCTAAATGTTATGGACAAAGTTTCATTTTTGATAATGTACCAGAGAAAGATAAAATACATCAAAAATACTCTACCGAATGAATTTATCATTCACATTGTCAGCCCATCAAGTTTAGTCATATAATTCATAGGCTGATTATGTGGAAAGTCAATGAATCATATAGCTAAATATTTTCTAGTAGCTTTATGAATGATAGAGTTAATCAATATTGTACCTGAACAGAGTTAATCTCTAAGTGTTATTGCTAATAATCAAACCTTCAGAACTTTGACTTAAATAAATAGGAACAAAATGAAGAGACTATGCACTCAGCATCTGATTCCATACATAAAACAGTAGCTAAAAGAAAGGGTGCTCATTATTTTTGATAGAAAGCATAAATAATATATTTAAATCTAGTGAAACAACTGTCTATGCCAGTTTTATGGAGAGTGGTACTATTAAAACAGTATCACGGGGGGGAGGTGGATACCTAGTTTCAAGACCCTCTAAGCTGCCATATTACTTCCAATATATACAGATGTGGTGGACCCAGCTATACATATATTGTTGCTCTGACTGGTGTCACCAGAGGGCTCACAAACTAGTTGGAAGGATACTAGCTACATATGCAAAGGATATGGAATTCTGGAACAAGTTTGGTTTGCTTTGGTTCAGTTTGGTTTGGTTTAGTATGGTGGAACTGACTAGTAAAATCAAAGTGCTTCCCAACAGCCTTTATAGGCAACTCCCAGGCAAACCTCATCTCTTGCCATAGCTGTTGGCTAAAATGTACGCCTTCATTGACTAATAAAGACAAATAGGCACCTTCACAAGCAATTCATCTAATGCTAAAATAGGCACCCAAGGGTTGATAACAACTGATTTATTCTTTTGAGGTGTGTATTTTGTCCATTGGCTATAAATAGGTCTATAATACGTAGCTTGAATCTAACTTTTAGCCATCCTAATTTAGGGATAATAAATTTCATAGTCTCTCTCCAGAGCTGATCCATGCAAATTGTACTGAATTGTAATTAAGCAAGTTGTTACAAATGATTATACAAACCAGTGAGAATTCAATAAATTCAAAGCACGTGTCTCTGCATCGCTGGTCAAAATAGCAACAAGCAAAGCCAATAACCTGCTGCCAAACACAAGTGAAATTCCAGAGCTTCTTTGATCCTGTATCTCAAAAAGTTTATTTCAAACCTGCAAATACTCAGTATTCAGGTCAGTTTAGCTGTTACTGTGACTGGTGCATCAAAACTCTTAATTAAATCCATAGAATGATCAAGCAGAAGTCAAGAAGTAAAACAAGGAATAAGCAGAAGAACCTCTGAAGACAAAATAAGTACAATGAAATAATTATTCAGAAACAGTTTCTTGCATAATTAACTGTACAAATAAATAATAACAAAGAATAGTAGAATGGAGACCTACAAGCATAAGTCCTCACATTTCCAAAATGAGTGCAGGCAAAGCTGGCATGGTTCCAAATCCTGCAAAATATTTATTATTTAGTTTTGTCTTCCTCTTTTATAATTAATTCACAATTAAACAAGTTGTAATTATAATTCAGATACTGGCCAAATACTTCTATGGTGTTAACCATTGATAGATTTGTAAACAAAAGCAGCTGGACTGGAATTTCTTCAAAGAAATATTTACATGCCAACAGTTTATCAAACTGAAAGTCTGCAGATAAATCTACACATGGGCATTATGTTAATGACGATAGCAACGATGATTCATATTCTTAGTTGTAGCTGCTTTGTACCGCTATAGCTGTAAAAGAATAAAACCTGGAAGGAAAAAGGATAAGGAGGCAGGCCTAGGGTTTTACTCCCCTGCCTCCTTTCAAGGTTAGAACATTTGTTACATTATACTGGAAATAATGATTAACAATAAGGCCATTGTCCAGGATTCTTTAACCTCTAGAGGCCAGATTTCTGGGGGTATGTAACTAATGTAGGACGCAACTAAGTGCTTAATGGGATTTTACAAAAGCACAAGCGCCCACTGAAATTTTAAATGGATATCCATGCAATTTAAAAACCCCAGTACATACCAAACCGTATCTTTGACAAACGAAGTATGCATGTGTTTATAAAACCTTCTTACAGCTTCAGTGCCAGAAAACATTAGCTTTAAAATATTCTACCTGCTTGATTCCTATTCACTATTCTCAATTTGCCTGCCATTACCCAGGTCTTGGGATTTAAAGGGGATCACACCCTACACAAAAGTACAGACACATTCCTATCAGCAGTCACTTGTCACCTTTTTGGGAGTGACTGATATATGGCTATAACTCTGACCAGAGTGTCTCAAGAGTTCAAAACAGGACCCTGATTTCAGCATTTGTATTTGAATGCAAACACACACAAAAAAGAATGAATGAAAAATATTAGAACATTAATAATAATAATAAAGAATAAAATGTGGAGGCAGGAGGGTGCACGAACTTAGGTAATTAAGAATTGTGTTCATTTCAGGAGAAATTCTGGGAAAATTCAGCTCATATTAACACTGAAAGCTTCTTCTACATCAGTAATTCATTCTCTGGAGTGTCTTGATTTTAAGGAGAGCTAGGGGTATCTGAAAAGAAATCTCAGGTTGGAGGATCCCATTCCTTACTGAGAGTGAAAGATCCCTTCGCTCCTCATGCAAGTCCTTGTGAGTAGCGTTGTAAGACAGTGAATTAGGAACATGTCCACCTAGTAGAAAGAGAGAGTCAGCCTCACTTGAGCCTGATTAGATACAGTGAAAGTCACCCATTTCAAACACAGTCAGGTTAGGGATGAATCTTCCTTTCCTCTCCCAGATAAAGCATTCTTCAGGTGAGTAGCTGAATAATGGGGCAGCTGGTGGAGTAGAGTCTGGAAATATGAAAGCGCAATTCACAATGGCAGCAAGTGGTGCAGGTGATTACAGCTAAATGGAGGCATGCAATTTGCATGTGACTGGGGGTTAGGAGGGGTTTGCGGTATGGTATGACTGAGCAGCTGTGTGTGGGTATTAGACTAAAGCAAGATATATAATGGTAAATTAAATGTGATCACTGAAGTTCCGGAGTCCTGTGTATAAAGGACAGTATAGAGGACTCTTTATATGCGATACTCACTCACTCTCCAAAGTGAAGCTGGCTGTTCGCAAGCTATCTTCTAGGCCATTCCAGCTGCTGTACCACCCTCAGAATCATCTGCAGCAGAGCAGCTGGCACAGGCCACCAGTTGGCCAGAGACCATTCTAACAACACAGCAGCATGAATGATCACTTCCCATGACTTGAAAACTTCTGACTTCATTCAATTTTCTGTTATAACAGCCTAAAAGAATAATTCCAACCCTTTTGTTTGTTTGGGGTTTTTGTGGTTGGTTGTTGTTGGGGTTTTTTTGACTGTATTTTGTTAAGATCAAAGGAGGGCCATGGTATATAATCTGTGCCATGTCCTACTGTGTGCATTCAGGGTGGTTGCCTTGCATAATTACTGAACACTTTTCATGTCCTGGAAAACTCTAATTTATTGAACACATAAAAGACAGTAGTTTTGCACGTGCTCAGTAAAACCAGTGTATTCTGGAAGCACAAGATGTAAGCAAAGCCTTGTACACGTAGACCTTTTGTTTCTTGCAGGTGTTGGATTTATTGCATACAGGCAGAAGAACTACAGGAAATGTATGGTTAGCAGGTAAAGCAGTGACTCAGAGAAAAATGGCAGATAGGATCAGCTGTGGCTGCTGCTAAAATGATTCATTCAGTCCTTGCTAGCTCCTTTTCTGCCTTTGAGAAGGAAGCTGACAAAAATATTCTGTCAGCCAGCTAGATACTTCTGTTGAGTTCTCTGTGGTCTGCAGACTGAGAAGTCCTAGATATTGCACTGCTAAAGCCTAATAAAATGTGAGAAGCCACATGAGATTTTTAAATACGTATTTTGGAAATCATACCAGCTAGGAAAAAAAAAAGTATTAAAAGAGTGTCACTGAGTTAAAAGAGCAAAATGGAGAACTGGTGGAACCTGAGCACTTCCATTTTTACCTGCATTCCTGTTAAACTTCATTCCTTACATACAGTGATAGAAGAATGGGATGAAAATCAAAGAAGAAAGCAGCTCTTTTTACCTTGAATGGAACAATATTTAAGAAAAATAAAACTTTTAATACTGAAAACTCTTCATAGTGCACAAAAGCAAACTGCAGTTTTCAGAGATGTCCCCTGGTACTAATGTTTGCCAGAAGCTCGTTTGCCATGGCCAAATGCTTGCTGATTCAAATAAAAGCACCTCACCAACAATTTGCACAATAATTTAAATTGAACTTGGCTAGCTTAGCTTAGAAAAGAAATTACTTAAATTGAAAAAGGAATAAACCTTGCTCAAAAAACAGTTTGCTCTTTCTGCCCCAAATTAAATACAAAGGAATGATATAGTGGCACTCTCTTTAATGACCACCACTTAGAAGACTATGCAGCATTTGTTAATAGGCTGAAATATTTTTAAACTTGAATATAAAGCACAACTACAGACTATTAGAAAAATGCATTGTACAACTCATCTACCCTTGCAAGTATAATAAGAGGGTCCAGGGTCAGTAAGAGTCCTAAGGTAAGTGCCTGCTATTGTTCTCACAACAAAATGCACTCTTCATATAGTCCCAAATACAATCTTTTTGTATTCTGACAGTGGCTTAGTAAATTAAAAGGAAAAGCTCTAGTCATTATTGTCACAATCTGTCTGTGTGCACGATACGCAAAATATGCCTGATACCATTCATTGACCATTTTATTAGATGTCTCCCTCAGTCCCGTCGTGGCCTGTTCAAAAGCCTCACTCAAGGGAAAGCCCCATCTACCAACTCTGATTTACTAGCTCCACCTGAAACCTATATCTCAACAGGGTTTATCTGACCCTTTGGAGCCAACACATTGCAAAGGCCAGCAGTTCAGTCACTGAGTCTGTTTCCATTGCTGATTGCTGTGGTGCAAGGAGGGAAGGACCACAGTATGACATGCTGCAATCTGTCGCAGTTCTAGGACTGCATGACCTCTCCATGGCATTACTGGCAATGAAGTTTGCACCAGCTGCCAGTCCTAGGCTTGTACGTAGCACCAACTGCTAAGCAACCTAGGGTCCACATTGCAAGTGGCACAATCTAGATTACATCCTTTTGCATGACTAGGCTCCACCAGGAAAAGTAACTGCTTTAGGAGCTTGAGTGCACACCATAAGCACAGACGCAAGGCATATCCAGGCTACAGAGGCCGCTTTAGGCATGTAAAATTGCTAATGTAGACACAACTCTAGTGTGTTTTTAAAAGACAGAAGCTACAGGACACCAGGACTGTCCACTTCTCAAGGGAAGTGGTAGGAACACTTTCCCAAGAAAGTGTGAGGTAGGTGACTTCCTACTCTTGGTGGGTTCACACTCCCTCTCTTCTCTATCGGTCGAGCGCTAACACTAAATAGTTACAGCTTGATGTGCATGTGGAGAAAGGAATTCCTCAACTTACTGCTAAAAGGAACAATAGCAAAAAGAGAACAAGAGCAAGAGCACGTTGTTCAGCCTAGTGGTAAGGCATAGTGGGTATCAGATTCTCGGGCTGTGGAACTGTGGAAATGGTTGTGATAGGCAGCTGTGTATTTCCTTCTTTGCAATGATTCTGCTTGATTATGTGGAAAGATTTCTGAGCATACTGCATCACATTGCTCACTTTAGATTTTGGCTCCCAAGAGGAGGTTATGCCAGAGCTAGGCATCTAGGTGCTTCAAAGGGAACCGAAATATCATTATTAGTGCCCAAGGAGCATTCAGGACAGTGGTGGAAACATTTAGCAAGCTTTACATACTTCAAGAAGGCAGGTTATTTACTACGGTTTTGAATTAGGCACATGGAGGCTGCTGGAGTTTCTTTTTAGGCATTTTGAAGTCTGAAATCAATGGACTAATTTTGTACTATAATCTTTTTCATTTACCTTTTTTCTCCGTGTTTGTCTACAGTTTAACTTCACTTTTTGCAGCGATTTTGTTTTCAACCCTTAATTCACCACTTGAGTCTTATCTTCTTACAAGATGCCATGTATACACTTACAGTGTTGTAGAGGTTTGGGTCAGAGGCAGATAGGATAAGATCTCACCTGGAAGAAACTGAGAATTAGAGCTTTTTCTTATTATTATTTACTGCCTCTGTAAGTTCTGTGTAAGGTGGCCTATGAACTTGTTCAGCTTCCACCACTGAAATAGCTTCAAAGGGTAATACTAGCATCTGTTTCCCAGAGGTGTGCTTGTTATTGATCAACTCACAAAGAAGGTAATACTTTATCTCTGTCCTCTTCAATTGTTAAATTGAGTTCAGATTGTTCAAGGGATCCATGTGGAAACTTATTTCTGCCTTCCAATATATCATCCCATCACTGAAAAGCCAGATTCTGCAGCATCGGTTTGGTCACAGTGAACAGAAGCCAAATGGTTATTAGTTGCTTCTGAAAGGAATTGAAAACAATGTCTGCTCGTCCAGGAGCCTGCCAAATGAGTTTGTTTGCTGCATCTATATCTTACCAGATCTTTCTAAATCTCCTCTTTTCCGCCATCCCTACATTCTGCTCAAAATTCTGTTGCAGCCTCATTCTCTTAGCCTGCTTTCCTAACCACAACTTTCCTTTTCTTCCCCCTACTTTGCAATTTGCCCAGTAATCGGCACCCCCAAAACAGAAGCACTTTTTTACCTATAAAATCCTTCAGCACTGAGCCTTAGCTAATTACATTTGTACTATGATACATCTGCACAGATACAGACAGTGAAGCCCAAAGACACTCCTTTTATCTCTCCAGTTTTAAAATGCCAAGTTTAGCCTTTCCATACCTCAGCTTCCCAACCTGCATGACAACACCTACTTGACAGAGAGAAGGCAACAAGTCAAATTAACTGTTTCAAAGTCCTCTGTATCTCAGAGTGGGAAGAATCTACAGAATTACAAAATAGTTGGTTGCCCTGCAGTACAAACCAGTTTCAAGAAAGCAATATGAAAAAATAAAGTAAGTGTATTTTAAAAGGGGGATCCTTTTAAAAAGGATTTTAAAAGCTCATCATTTCCAATTTTCCCTAAGACTGTCTGGCCAGTGTACCCAATAAAAATTGAATGGGAAAGTTCAGTCTAAGTCCAGTTACCCTCTTTATCCCCAACAGCTGTTCTTTTTGTTATTAGACACATTATTTGCTCACTTTGCCTTTTATTTATTGCTAGAAAATTGGTCTGAGAACTGATTGACAAAGTTGCTACAGCTTCCATTCTTATTATTTAAATGAACTATATCTGCACTAGAATAGGTACTTTTTTTATCCTCTCTCTATTCACTTTCTGTATCTTCTTTCACATCTTGCTGTTAGTGCAGCTCATTCTTCTGGCCTTCTGATATGGAAGATCAAAAAGCTGTGAATCCTTAAACAAATCCCAGCACTTTCTATTCTAGATCTGATAACTGCTATTTATAGGATAAAATTTTGCTCCTTGCTAAACTGGATACAGAAAGTGTTACGCCTACAAGGGCATCATGAGTGTAAGTTTTGCAGTCCTAGAACCATAAAAACCTGAGATTGGAAAGGACCTCTGAAGGTCAGCTAGGCTAACCTTTCTTAAACTGGGCAAAGTTAGATCAGGTTTCCAAGGGCCTTGCTCACCTCAGGTTTGAAAGTCTCCAAAGATGGAGATGCCAGAATTTCTCTCGGAAAACTGCTCTAGTCCTTTATCACACTCGTTTTGATTTTTCCCCCCTTATATCCAGTTGGAGTTTCCTTTGTTGCAACTGGTATGTTTCTTCTTGTCCTTTTGGTATTATACAGTAAGATGAATGATCTGCCTTTATGATCCAAATTTAGAGGATCAATTAACCAATTCACTGGACTATAACAACCATTGTTAATATAACTTGGATGAAGAGATCATGTTTAGCCACAGATTATGTGCAAATTCTCCCAAATTGCACAGTAGTATTTGACCTTTGGGTGAACATTTGCAAAGCTTCCAAGTACTCTGGATGCCTAGATTGTTTTATTTCTAATTCGATTCCTTTTAAGAGCTTGAATTTCAGAAAGTCTTTGTTTCCTCTCCCTTTGAAAATGAAGCTTTTTACAGAAGAGGTTTCTGCTTGAAATGATGTGATACTGATGATGGTGGAAACATCGTCATTGATCAGGGTGAGCTCCTGCTCAGCAAAGGATGAGTTAGACAGCAGCTACTGAAGAATTTTCACAGCACCCTTGAGCTAGGACATTTTATGTTATGAAAGGCATTGAAAATGTCTGAAGTTTGGCCGACAAAACTAGAAGTACCTGTAATCAGCAGTCACGCTTGAAAATCTTGGCCTCAGGCTTTGTTTATTGGATAGTCTTGTGTCAAATAACATGTAAGCAAATAACAAATGAAGCAATTTTCAAGAGTTTATAGCACCTTCAACAAATAAAGAGGTTTACCTTTCAGGTTAAAACCCAACCTTAAATCTCTTTCCATAGCAGAAAAAAAAAAAAAAAAAAAAAATTCTTTCTCAGATGAGTCTGTCAGTTCCTCAAAGATTTTCCTAAAACTTCAGGCATCGCATCTAGCTGCTGACTCCAAACTTCTTCAGGATCTGACCATAACTTACTACTAAGTTATAGGCAAGATATGTTTAGGGCAACATCTTCTTGATTTTGACCTGAGCTTTGACAGAGCTTAGTTTTACTGTAACAAGGAGTAGCAACATCTGACTAGCTATTGGCCCATCCAATCTCAGCCTTGTTAAACCCCAGCTACTGTGAATGGATAAAGCAATGATTTATAGGGTGGAACTTATGTGAGGGCAGGTTCCTTCCTGCTGAAAGAAACTGTTTCCTGGGTTGCTTAAAAACACACAGGTAGGTTGCTAGTGTGTTACTGTAGAGATCATTCAGTTTGGGGAGCGAGCTGGACTGAGAGATGAATGAGTTTATTTTTTCCCTGCTTTAACTGTGCCACAGCTTACAGCAGGGGAGCCGGCTATGGTGTAGCTGGGACGCTTACTAATGTAGACATGTGGGACATTTTAACGCAGATTGAAGGAGATCGTGATTGCCCTATATATAGCTAGCCAAAATCTTAATCAACTAGCCAGCAACAACAACCTGTCGGAACCCAGGAAGCCCGTCAGCCTCCCACTTGCAGTCCCCAGGCCATCTAGGGATAATGAAATGGGCTGGTCCAAGAAAGCTAATCTCTTCTGCTTTCCCAAACAAGCCTGCTCACTAATGAAAGCAGAAGCATTCATGTGGGTATGGTTCAGAAAGGAAGGGAAGAGAAGGGATGGGAAGGTAACACAAGGTAAGGCCAGGCAAGGCAGGGCAATAAGGGAGAATACTCAAAATCAATCATACATCTCTGACTCTTGAATTTTCTGTAAGCAAAAATATCTTACTTCCAGATTTGTTCTTAAATAACCATCTTTACCTTAAAAAAAAAAAAAATCACGCTTTTTTTCCGCCTCGCAGTACTGCTTGAAGATATGTTAAGTCAGAACTATTTCTTTCTCCAAATGCCTGTTTAAATCTTTAAATACTTGCTGTTTGTTAAAAAATGTGTTAGGATACCTAAGTTTTGAAACATGTTCTATCAAGTGAAGGAGATTTGAGACAAAACCAACTAGATTACCCTTGCATTTTTGTAGTTAGGGAGATAATATGTTTTGTTCCATCAATGTGTCCACTTTACATTATTCAGCACAAAGCTTTGTGAAATAAGAATCATGGGAATATCACAATATAAAGGAAAAAGGTACAAATAACAGGTTCATAAACTGAGAAATGTACATAAATAAATCATGTAGATGGGGGCAGTTTGCTTAGCTGGCAAGAAAAAAAAATATGGAAAATCTGCTTGTTAAACAATAACCACAGAGTGTGCTTTTATGATGTTTTTCACCACAGTAATTCATATTAGAGATAGAAGCAGTTGCATGTTAAATAAAATCATTCAGCATTGTTCTCCTCACATTACAAAGAGCTGACTTATGTTGTTTTTAGATGCCTCCCATTAGAAAGTAAATATTCCTCTGATGTTATACATTTCAGAAAATTTAATAAAGATGAACTGTAAATAAAGTCACAGGGAGATTTCAGACAGTTTTATTAGCAGATTGTTGAAAAGAAAAGAAAATTAAATACAATAACAGTAAACGTGGTTCTCACATTGAAACCAGGCTCAAATAACTAGGCTACCATAGAAAAATTTCCAATTCTTGCATTATGATGTAAAAACAGATTTTTGTACAGATTTTGTACAACAAAATTCGTAATAACCTTTTTTCATTTTTAGAAAACTTTAAATATATAGATAAAAATAGACAATTTTCATAGGTCCTACATGAAGATGAGTATGTTCTGTTCCAAGGGCTTGCATAGAGCGCAAATGTGGTTATAATATAGAACAACTAGACATTAATATCTTTAAGATTACAAAAGCATATAAACAATAACAGGAGCACAACTTTTCTTCATAATCTATGCCAAAAAAAAATCCAAACCAAAAACCAAAAACAAAATACCAACCCAAAACCTGTATAACTAAAGAGGGGCAAAAAAATTCAACTTACGGTAACATCTTATGGTCTGTAATATTTACACTGTTTTTAGCAAGATTCTTGCTAAACATCCAGCTTATAAATTGGTTCCCCCTTAATCCTTAACATTTCCATTTATGTACCAAGCCAAACACTGAGGCATTCCCAAAGGTCTTGAAAGTATATACTGTAAAACTACTAAACCTACTTACAGGTGACTCTATGCAAGGAGCAGAGCAATGGTAGATGCTACGACATATTTCAGTTGTAGGCTTTTAATTCTCTTTCAGATATGAATGATTCAAAAGCTTGCCACAAGTCCATCTAACTTTACAGCTGTTAACCCTTTAAAGACTGCATATGAAAAAACTGGAGTACAGAATCCCACATGTGTTCAAGCAACTATGAAAATTATGAAAGAATCATGGTTAGAAAATAATATCACTACAAAGTATTAGGTAACAATATTTAATGAAAAATATTGCTCAATATTTCTTTAAAAAAAATTACTGTGATGTGAACTTGTATATACATCTTTTTATTGTTAAAAAAGGATTGTGGAGGAGTAAATATGAACTGCACAAAATAAGTGTGTACCAGTATTGCAAGGAAGACCTACAAACTATAGAAGCTCAGTGCTAGAGTTTACAAAACATTAGATTTTTTTTTGACAAAATAATATTAATATCCAATCAGAACTATTTTTAAAGAAATATTTGCTTTAAGTTAGGCATCTTAGACATTTAAGGTTTTGATATGTTTCCATGTAATAAATAATATTTTATATGCATAAAACATTAGATGAAGAAAGCATAATCATAAAACTTACAGTAATAGCACTGATTCACAAAATCAGTCTTTAAAGGGGTAACCCAAAAGTATGCAAAGCAAAGAACATAACTTTTAGTAATGTAATAAGCACTGTGTTGCAGCTTACTTCCAGTTATCAGCACAAAGGTGAAAACACATATTGTAGCTTTCATAAAGACAGTGAAAGTAACACATAACCACCCATCCCTAAGACAAGGTGGGAGGGACAATAGACTTCAACTGTATCACTCAGTTCTACGTGGAATTGGACCGATACATCAAGTGTTTGTTAGGTTTTCTTTTTTTAGCAACATTGACGTAATATGACATTAACATATAAAAATATTTCTGGCATTTTGACTTGCTGCTCAGCCACAGTCCATTCTTAAAAGTGCACTAATCAGGGCACTAACCAGGGCTCAATATACAAATAAAAGTGGCTGATACAGAATTCTGACTTGTTACCAGATGCTTAAGATCTCATTCAGTAATACTGTGACTCCAGGACAAATATTTACATGCCTGCATGCGTTAAAACTAGAAAGGTGTCTTTCTGACCAACAGGGTGACAAAACAATATTATCTAAAATTTTCATTTCCTAAACTCTAGATTTCTACTGCATACATAATACCTTCCTTGTCTGATTTGTGTTATATACTGTACATGTGACCAACAGTTTGATAAGAAGCAAAGTCTTTTATTTCATAAACCCCTGCCAGTTTACAATGAGAAATTATTACTCTTTTTATTGTATTTTTTTATTTTAGGAAAAGAGACTTTGTGAACAGTAAAACAGTTTGTTTACATTCAGCATTTCTTTTCACTTACACAAAATTCCATTTCACTTAATGTAGTCTAACATACATGTGTTGGTCTCTTGGAAAGCATGTGGAAAAAATGTCTTTAGAAGAAAACCCACAATCATAGTTTGAAAACTGAATGTATCAATTTTTTTTCTTTTACCTTTTTTTTTTTTCCTTTTTTTTTTAATAAGAATCCTCTTATGCCCTCTACAAGTCATTTCTGAGCTGTCTTGCTGGTTTCGGTATGATATAACAGTCTGTAAGTGTACTTGGACACCGCTGGAAGGATCATTTGATGTGCTCAAATATAGAATCATCAGAGGAGGACAGAGTCTGCATTCCTTGAAAAAGGGAATACTCAGCCTTGTTCTGACCCGCTGTAATTTTGGATGCAATAGTCCGGCGCAGAGACGGAGATTTTCACTGTAAGAAGAGTGCTACTGTACATTTACAAACATTCTCTAGGTCTCCGGGACGAGCCACAGGAGATAACCAAAGGAGGACACTCTTGCAGAATTCTTTACATTTTTGAAGAACATTGATAAATGAAGTTGAGGAAGTTGCCTTGAAAACGCTTTGTTTCCACAGAACTCCTTATAAGCCAATGTCTTACTGCAAAGTTCTTTACTGTAGCACAGGTATCTTCAGCAGGAAAAATTCAATACATGACAGTAGTTTTCAAATAAAGTCTTCCATCTAAAATATATTAAAAAAAAAAAAATTGCTTTGTATATTTATATCTGCAATTAATTGAAAAGAGGAAAAAACCCACAAGATTTAAAACCACAGCAGGACTAGTCCTCCCCCAAATCTGTGAAATGCCACCTATGGTACTTTATGTTTAAAATAAAAAAATAATAAAACCTGAATATCACCATTGCAATTTCATCTGACAGCGGTCAAATTAACTCCGTTAAAAATTACATGCACTTTGCAAGTTGTGAGTACTGTAACACCTTCTAAAGCTTTAATATGTGCTGCACTCATATCAGTGCTGGGGCACTAGGAATGTAGGTGGAGCCTCTGTGCATGTGTTTTTACTGATATGCAAACTTAACTGAATAGTGCTGAACAGCAATTATTTCCTTCATGGTTGCAGAGCAAAAATCTTCTTGCATGCAATCGTTAGTACTCTCATCACTAAAGGCATAGCTCATACTTTCTGATTTAGCTATGTTGTTAAATATACCATGTAATGTAACTATTGTGCACATTTGTAGCTATTTATACAGAACCCAGTATAGGATATTTAATCGGTATCAGTGAAGTATAGCCTTCTTCCCCCATAAATGAGATTAACTGAACAATTACTATGTTAAAGATGTAAGCACGTCTCTCTCAACATTTTTTCCACCCAAGTGAGGAGCATATATTTAAGTGAGATATGTGTGATGGAGAGGGAACATGAGAAACAATAAGCTTACCTAGCCGGTAACTGTTGATCTAGAAAAACTTGAAGATATCATTCTGCCATAACATATTTTCACCTAATTTACAAATATAAAGCAATTTTTTCTTCACTGGGGACATGAACATCTTATACGCATCTGCTCTCATAACAATACAAAGATTTTTTGTTTTTAAACAGGAGACAGAAAAACTTAGTTTTCTGTTCTGTAGGACAGAAAGCGTTGCTCACTTGTGAGTAAATCACATTATGAAGCGTATTAATTCTCCACAGTGCATAATTATGAAACACGACTTATACTTCAGAATATAAACTGGAAGTACAAGCTGTATCTCGACTCCTGAAGTCTGCTTGAAACCCTTCTTTTGGTCCAAGTGAAATCAGCAAACATTTATAAGATTTCAGAGGTTTTTGTTTCTGTTTTGGTTTTCTTAGTCTAATCTTTTTCTTCCAATTCAGTCTTTAAAATTCTTATTAGATATACAGGAAAACAATTGTGTGAGATAAACCTATATAAATGAATGCTGGAATTTTTCAAATGCTTGGCTGTCATTGAAACGTGCAGCATCACTTCCACATGCTTACTGTAACTGTTGAGAGAAAGAAACGTTTATCTTGAAAGCAGACAAATGTACATCACATACAGCTATAAAAATTCATCCCTTCTGCACACCCCTTTCGAATTTTTATTGTCTATTTTCTATCAGAACTTCTGGGGAAAAAAAAAGACAGCAGAATCTGCAGCAGAACGGCGACACTCTGTCGCAGTGATTCTTATCCAGTGTCCCTCTGGTTTTCCTTTTTCACCACTAGTTTTCTTTTGCAAGCTTCTGGGGTGTACCCCCTTTTGCTACTTTCTCCACTGCCTTTACATTTTCCTGCCTCTTTTCCTTCCTAGCTTTTTTTGGTAGAGTAGATGATAACTTTCCCACCACTTAGAGTTCTTCCACTCAGAACCACTTCCACATTCTTTTTGCTCTTTACGGTCTTTGTGCACTGAGGAGAGTTAAAAACAAATTGAGTAAGGCCTTAACTTACAGACTTTTTATTCTTCTTTGATGCATGGGAATTCAGGAGAGAAAGAAGGAACCTCTGAAACGGAGCTTGGTAAAACTGAAGGCCTGGTAAACCATCTCAAAAGAAAACCTGCATCAAGTACAGGATAGCCAGAGCTACTACTGGCTATAGTTGCATATGATTCTCCCAGACATATTGAATAAACACAGTAGACATTTACAGCACTAAAGCTGTCTGGACACCTCTGTAAGAGAATTAGTCTGTATATATACCAGCACTTTGGCTACCCTGAATGCACACTTGCTAATGAGTGCTATGCAAAATTCCCACACCTAAACATTAAGATAACCTACAGTCAGTAACTTGTATTTTATTTTACTAGATTAGGTCTCCACATATCTTTTAAAATAAAATATTTATTAAAACATATTCTCAATTAAAAATACAGCTATAAGAAGCAGAATCCTTGTAGCAGCCAGCAGAAGATGAACAATCTGCAGAGAACAGCAGTACATTTTCAAAAGTCAGCTCTATTTTACACTGCTTAAGGACCCAATCTGGCAGTGAAGTCAATAGGAGGTTTTTCACTTTTAATGGAAGACACTATCAGATCCTGTATTCTGTATCCAGAGACAATGAATGACAATAGAAATGGGCATCTTTACAAAGCATCTTCTTTACAAAGTGAGAAGATATTTGTTTATATAACTTAAAAACATTTCTGATGGATATATACAATAAGCATAAATCTTTCTGTTCCTCAAATAACTATATGATGGACCATTAGAAGTGCAATTAAATCACCTCTATTGATAATGGACTTAAACTGCCATATAGGAACTCAGCAGCTGATCTAGTATCATTGCTAGGCTTATTATAAAACAGATATATTCTCTATTAATGTGTTTGACTAATTCCCCTAACATATGGGAAAATGCAGCAAGTATTAGAAATATCAACTTTAAAATAAATCCTACCATGTTATCATATAGATAAAGCAATTCTATGATTAAGTAATACTTAGTAGGAGTTCAAAATTTGCTAAGAATTGTAAAATATTTCCTTTATTTTCTCAAGGTTAGTCATGAAAAAATGAGGTGCAAAATGAATATCCTTTTCTTTAGAACCTACAGTGCCATCACGGAAAAAATCACAGTATTGTGGAACTGTCCACCACCCTCTCAAATCATGAGTTTGGGAGAAGATGGAGAAATCATTTCTTTAGGCTTTATACTTTTCTTTCAGCATGCTCCTGTGCGTAGCTGAGAAGTTCATGTAGCCACTCATGAATTACGTACACCAGGCAAATAGCACTGCACTTCAGAAATACAGACTTCAAACGTGCTAGGAAAAACAGAGGTAACTCACAGCTCTGCAGAGGAATGATAACCTCGCATCACGATGTGGTGACCAAATACAAAACCTACATCTGGCTGCTGTCCCTTTTCCTTTTCAGACTCCTATTCCCTTCTTCGTAACCATTCTCTCTCAGTTCTCATTGTTCAGTGGTTCCTCTGAAATGACTGGAACTTCTCAATGTTGCTGTCAAAGCCACCTGAATCACTTCGCCTCTAGGTGTAGCCAGTGTTCCTATCTGAATACCAGTGGAGCATTACCACTGATAGGCCTTCATGATTTCAAGGTTAAAATCACAAGCAAAACCTACGAATCATGAGGGTGACCAGTGATCAGCAAATCAAGCAAGCTCATCCTTTGTAACTCAACGTGAAAACGCCACTACTCCTTAATCCCAAATCATGAGCATGCCTCTGCTTCCTGCCTCCTGATCAGCTTTTACTTAACAGTTATATATGTGTGTTGCATTACTTTCTGTTGTTAACAAATGCAGACTACATAAAACCAATTTTATGTAAAACAAATATAGAATATACTATTCACACAAACATAGGTATATACACACAAACATATACTACACAAACACAGACGCACAGTGTTCTCTAAAAACGTTTACAACATTGGAGTGTATTTTTAGCCTACTGAAAATTGGTGATCTGCGGTAAAGTTTCCCAAATGTCCATACTGTTATATACAATATAAATACATAAAACTTCCTTTCACTCTTAGGAAGTCAAGCAAAAATACAAACTGGGAAAATACTGCTAAATGTCTAAATAGAACTGTGCATGATTAGCAGATTGTCATCTGTTTTAATTGCTCTTTTGCAAATGGCAGTGTTCAGCAAGATCACACAAGCTCATGCTAGTAACTCAAACTGAAAACGCCACGACTCCTAAATCTCATTTGTTTTTGTCTGTGGACTGATATGACAGAAATTCTAGCCAGAGTGAGGGAGTATTTTTTTAGATCAACCCTCTTTAATTAGGACTCATTTTGAGGTTTTTGAATGAACATGCCCAAATAGCTAAAAGGTCATAAATGTTATAAAAAACAAACAAATGGAACTGACATAAAAGTTTGCAATGCTGAAACAAATCATATGCCTTGAAATGTATTCCCACAGAGATGTCAGCTGGGGAATGATTCACACTAGCGTTCCGTGGGCAGCTTGTACTAAGTATCTCTATGGGCCCAACATTTTCTGAGATAAAAACATAAACCCACTTAAATATTATTCCTATTAATATGCATCCGTGTAAAGTGATAAAAATCTACAATGAAATGTTAAGTTTGGTCTTAGGTTGCAAAGTAAATATATCATCCATTAGATGGTAATGCGTGTATTTCTGCCCCTCAATGCGAGTCACACTGGAGATGTTTGCCATCCAAACACATCGTATTTTAGTTTGTATGCTGAGAGATGCTTTAAAAATAAACATGATAACAGTGATCATCATGACTATCATAAGAGCATACTGCAGTCTTTGGCTTATGAAAATCTGCAAATCAGCATCAAAGGTGCGGTGTTACACCTGAATTCCATCAATTGCTATCATAGAAAAGCCTACTGAGGAAAACTCTCCTCAGAAATAAGATAAGGTGTTTCCTATAGTGAGGAGCTTTGTGGAAAACAAGCAAACAAAAAACCAACCAAATAAACAAAGAAATAGATATGGTAGCATGTCACAGAGAGCTAATAAGAAAGAAACCCACAGAGTCCAGGTTAAAAAGAAAAAAAGGACAAAATAATGTATGACAAGGAAAACGAATGGTAAGATTAGAAATATTAGTGGGAGCTTTGGAAAGCTAGGATGCCAAGGTTTGGGTAAGATTTTGTTTATTATTAGCTGTTATTTTTTATGACTGTAATTTGTGAGCTGTAGAACAGCAAATGCCAGCCCACGATCCAGGAACCCTTACATCAAAGTAGCTCCAATTTTAGTCACTAGAGTTCCTAATCGCAGTTAATACAATTTTGTCAAATATGCACAGGCCAGTGATATAAGCTGATCTTCATTCAAAATGGGTCTTAGGGATCTTTGAATGGTTGATCTATTCATCTCTTTGTGCTTTCAAAGTAAAGAACACCTACTTTAGATTGGTTTCTCATTAATAAGAACACAACTGAAAGAGAGAGGATGGGAACTCTATTCCCAACTCTGACTCCGAAATTATCTGTGATTTCACTTCTCTTTTTCTGTTTCTTCTCTTAACCTTTCTCTCTTTCTGCCCTCTCTCTTTTTAGGTAACAGACATTCCGTGTGGTGATGGTTTTTCAGGCTGTTTTCTTGTCCTTAGCAAGGTATAGCAGAGTTAGTCAAGATCTCTAAAGACCATGTTAGCACAAATAACAAAAAACCCCACCACTAACAGCAAAAAAGTGACATGCACATACTCGTTTAATTGAAACTAGAGGTTCTTGGCTCATAAAAATCCATTTGCAGTCCATCTTCACTGCTGGTGACTGAGCTGACCTGAGCTTAGAGTCCTCTTTTAAAAGCACATGTTGCAACAGAAAATCCCCAGTACTAGCCCACATGCTCACTAAAGGCAGCAGAGACTTCGCACTGAAATTCAGGATATCCACACTGTTGCCACACCCTGCAGCCATTAAAGACTGCTAACTTCAGTTCTGGCAAGCTGAGGCAATTATTAAGCATTTCTGACTCTCTGTAGAAGAAAAAAGATGGTGCGGCAAGTAAATGAAATAACTTGTAAGTTAGTGTAACACATATTTTGTAACTTAAGAATCATTACAGCTCTTTTCCTCAAGGTTTTATAAGCTAGAATATTAGAGTGAAAAATGTTATGATCCACCCTCAGTCCAACAGATTAAAAGAAATAAAATATTTCTGGCATAAACTGGGACTACTTTTATCTAAATAAAAGCAAAGCTGCTCACTTATGCTAAAAAACATAATAAATTGTGTTTCCTGTTAGGAAGTAGCTTTACTGAAAATGGCAGCTATTTTCTCAGAAGTTATTTCCAGGCACCTGTAATCTAATGAGGTTTGTCCCTTTCAAAGAACAGTTGTACGTGCATGCCCGAATGCACACAACCTCTTCAGCCCGGAGCTGATAAAAGCATCTGCAAGACATAGCTCAAGCACATTTAAATTATATAACTGGTTGGTTTATTTGTTTTAATAAGATGGGGCAAATGTGAATCACAGTGTACTTCTAACCTTTCATTCAACCTGATGTTTTAATCATTTGGAGGAAGAGAAACAAAACAAAAGCAAGGGATGGCAAACAAATGGTAATGATTCATGTGATATTTGATAAGACAGCAACAGGAAGTCAAAATAAAAGCAAGCATATCATGACAGATGGAAGGGATCTTAGTCAAATTGTAACCCTTCTTCGAAAAACTTAAAGGAAGCAGCTAATTAAGGATGAAATCTATTTTTGTATACTCTTCATATATTTTATTCAAAATCGAGACAAAAGAGGATTTATTTTCCACTGAAGCAGGAAGATAAAAATGGGAGTCTAACTTTTTAATGATGGGAAAATAATTTATGATGAGGTTGATTCTTTTTTCAGAGTTTGCAGAGTGCGACTGAGAACATAAACCCCAGCTTTTGTAAAAGGCAGTCATGAAATCAACCGAACATCACTTTCCGTAATTTTCCTGTTAAAATGCAAAGCAATGTGTTGTGAGGGGAAAAGACTCCTCCCAGTGTACGAGGTTAATCAGAACGCTGAAGCTTTACAACTGGACACTGAAAAGGAGGGACAGAGCGACCTATACTGTCCTGACGTTGTTACTGATAGCAAAAGTAGATCATGTGTCGGGGAACATGGATGGATCCACTGCCCTCTTCCCAAGCAGAATTAGAGCCGAGTACAGGAGATGTAGGAAAGCAGGCTGAACTCTTGAGGCTTTGAAATTTGATCAAATTGTTCTTTTAAAAAAGTGCTTATCCAGTTTTTATGCAAAGATGGGTGATTTCACACTGCTTGTTCAATAAACTCATGCAAATATGAAGTATGTAAACATATTTGGCCAAACACTATCCTAGTTTGCCCTTTGTATAACACCAATAAATTAGTTTCAAATTTGCATATTGTTATTAATCACACACCTTTCATTCCTCTACTTAACATTCATGTACAAATATCTTTGTGTTAATACACAGTGCAAATATTCAAGAGACTGAGATGTTCATGTCTTTCTTTTTAAAATAATAATCTATACTTAGGAGATTTTAATTCTACATCTGAGTTTCCAGATATAAAACCAAAACATGGATGTATAAAAAAGAGTGTCTAAACACCTTTTTTGCAGTTATTTTAACTATTGAACTGTCAGGATCTTCTCTCAGTAATTTTATCATGTGTTTCAATCATGAAAAAAAAATATCTATATAAAAAAAATTATTGTATCACTGAATACTGTGGGAGCAAGCTAAAGGTCAGCTAACTGGTCTTTAGTAAACTAACAAAGCAATGGACTACCTGAATATGTCACCTTCTATTATTTAAAGATCATATAGAAGACACAGAGCTTGCCGTTTTGAGCTCTGAAAAGATTGAACTGGCAAGGTGAGAAATTCTTTGAAAGAAATAGATTAAAAAAAATCACACTGCCTCTTTTTGTTGCCTTATGAACTTAGCAACCCTTTTTCTATTTGTGTAAACAGAACAAAAGCACATCCAAAAAAGACAACAGAACTGATTGCTTACAAGCATTGAACCTGAGTTTCTAAGGCATTGTATTGTGTCACTTCTATTGGTAAAAAAAATTAAAATAATAAAAAAACCCCAACAACAGAGAAAAAACAAAGCAAAACACCTTCAGCTGAAGAACCATGTGGAAAAGTTATTAAAGGATGAAGTCACAGCTAAATATGATCAGCTTGTGAGCTTCCACAGCTCATTGTGTTCAGTGCTATATGTAACACTGTGGATAATTCTTGTGCTGAACAATCTGTCCTGCATTGAACAGTTTTAAATTCTGCAAAAAGGTGTGCTTTGTTTGCTGTCCTATTTTCAAAACCACAAACAACTCTTTTTTTACTACCTTTTTAGCAAGCCAATCAACAAGCAACCTTGGATCTGATAGCATAAAATTGAGAAAGAGTTGATATCTAAGCATTGGAATGCGGTTTCTGCCTGATACCTTCTTTTTTTTCTTGTGAAGTCTTGATGGAAACAGAAATTACTATTCATCTTTTTGGTCTGATTGCACGTCTTTCCACTTTTCTTCTCAATTTTGCCTCCTTTTTTAGTGCTTTGCTCAAATGATCCCTTTTTTACGCTAAACATCATCACCAAAGTAATCTTAAATACAAAATATCAATCATAAAGTTGATCTTCAAACAGGATTAAAAAAATTAGTATCTTTCTCTCTGGAGAGGAAAAAAAGGTCCTAAAATGAAATCTGAATAAAATACAATAGAACAGAGTTTGCTGGAGCTTTCAGCATTTTTTGCTTCTGAGTTGGGATCAGATTTCAGAAAATATCTATGCAAAAGCATATACAAGTTAGTAGTTTTTAAAAACTACCCTCCATACACACATGTACAGAAACACACACACAGATCCTTTCCGTCACTGAACTAGAAGCTAATAATATTAGCATGATACATGTGTTTACAATTACAAATCACATAATAAAGTGGTGATTAATAAAGATCTTTTATGAAAGTAATAATAATAATTTATGAAGATGAGCTCTTCTAAAGTATTAACTTTTCTAGAGCTTTAGCCCAAACTACTTATTAAAACACAAGAAAAGACTTCTCTGATACCTACTCCTACACAGAGCATCTCTTCAGATTCACAGAATCACATACTTACCGCACTCTTCTCTACAAGCTACTTCTTTTCTAAACAAATAACTTTCATTTGATGTAATACCCCAATAACTAAAAGGCAAACTAGTGTTTTGTTGTTTTCAGATTAGTCTTAAACCCCACAATTAATACAAGATTAGCTTTTCCTTAATCCCAGTTACTGAGATGTCATTTCAAATGCTACAAAGGTTACTGGAAAATAGAGGCCATTTAAAGAGAGCATTTAGCTTTACTACTTACATTAGCCCACATACATCAATTCTGGAATGTGTGGAATCCTATTCTAATATCAATACCACATTAACACCACATTTTTCTTTAATACCCAACCACCCTTGTTCTCATCTGTGTGCCAAAAGAGTAACAGCCCAATGCAAAACATGAAGAAAGAATCACATGCAGAACAGGAAGGAATTAGGCTGTAAAATAGATAGATTGCACAGTGGCAAGCTTATGGAAAATCTATTAAGGATGCATGGGACGTCAAAACACATGCACTATAAGCTTGCTGCTTTTAGGTATTTTGTATGAAAGCAAGCTTATGGAAGACAATGGCACCAAGCAGTCAGCTCCAGAACAAGAGCCAAGGTGACAGAAACCAAACCAGAAGTCATGCCCTGAGAAATGAGCAATGAACTGAAGTCACACATAATCCTTACTACCACATAGAAATACGTGGTAATGAATGAAGTGACTTAATGAAGTTTCCGAGGCTTAGCATGAGCGACACAACTACAAAACTGAAAAAAACAGTTCATGTTAAATCTGAGGAAGACTTCAAGCTGAAAGATGTATATGGGGTTTAATCCAGTAGTTAGCTTTTAAGCAGTGCTTAAGCAAAATGCTTTTGTTCCTATAAGGAATGAAAAATACTAGCATTTTAAATTACAAGGGAACTTTGTTTCTGTGACAAGTGCTAATGCTGACCCAGGTAGATTGTTTTTCAAGTCATAATTCAAACTAGTTCACCTAACTGACTGTAAACTTCCATCTTGGGCATATCTTCATAGATGCATTTAAGTACTGCGGTGACAAGCCAACTTTTCCCATTCCCTCTCAGTGGTAACATAATTTCAGATAGGTACTTCAAAATTATTATTCTACTCTCCCAGGAAAAACTCAATTAGCTTTAGGGCCAGGTGGTTTGAATTTGGCACCACTCTTTGTCTTTGCCAATAGAGATTCCTCCGAAAAACAACACGTCATGACAGACTGTGTCCTGGATGCACCCCACTACAGAAATCCCAGACCATACAGAAGCAGCATGCTTTCCCAGAGAGAACTTAGCACCATGGTCCATCATCAAAAGTAAGCAAGAGAAAAAAGAATGGCTAAATTAAACCACAGAGCAGTCTTAACCAGTGACTCTGGGATCAAGTGACTACCTTGGAGTCAGAAGAAATGACCCGTGCAAAATATCTGAAGTGTAAAATTTTCTTGCTTGGAAGTGTGATTATGTCAAGACAGAGGAAATGGAAAATGTTACTTCATGGCTGCTTTTTCTCTCCACCACCCCCCCCCCCCCCGCCCCCAGCTTTCCACTTACACCGTTTATTTTCAATAGCAACACATTAATGGTATTGTACAAGTCACTTGCAGGACCTCTTCTGGAACAGTGTTTAGGATGCTGGTTACCCGTGGTCAAGGTGAATTTAAAGTGCAATAATTTCAGAACAGGCTACTAGTATAATACAAGGAATAGAGTCCATGACATGAAAATAAAGTTAACTGATGTGCTTATCACAGAAAAAGCAACTATTCTCCCTTGTATATACATGAAATAGTAAAAAAGAGACACAAAACAGCTCTGCTTTCTATTTCAGGAACTCAGTTCTGGTGTAGTCTTCCAAGATGAGAGATGTATTAAAACGGTCTTTAAGATGGTATTTGTGATACATTAGCCTGCAAATGCAGATTTTAAAGCCCATCTAGTCCTATTCCTAATGCTATGCCATTTTAGTAGGAAGAGAGGCAAGAAGTGAGTATATGTTGAATTTACTGAATATGGTCTGGTAAAATAGACTTGACTATAAAGTTGATTTTAGCTGGAAGATCTAAGAGAGTCGCAGGTTTTGCGAGAATATGAAAAAAGCTACAAGGAAACCTTAGTTGTTAATTCCTAAAATTAGGACTCTTTTGTGCACTGAATGTTTAAGATCAAACTCTGGAACTGTTGCCCATTTGGAAGTGGAATAGAACTGATTTGTGCAAGTTTTAATAGTGTTTTAGCATTTCAATATTTTAGCATTGGGAACCAGATTGCTTAGGATGGCATAGTTACTGCTGCAATAGTAACTCTGATTGTCATAACAAATTTGATGATAAGGTTGAAAATGGAACTGATCCTCCAGTCAGTTATACCACTTTTATGATGCTGCCAGTATTTCCAGTGAAGCCAAGGAGTCTGATCCAACCACAATATTTTTATGTTCAATTCATCAAAGTGCAAACATATTGTGCTCTCTTCAATGGCTATGAGTGTATATCTTTGAGTCAGAGTGTAAAGCTAAAAATGAGAGCAAATTATTGCTGCTTTTTATTTTATGTTTGTATTCAATATAGCTTGATTACTTGAAAGGACTTGTAGCTACCCTATTGCAGCATGAAACAATATCATGAAAAATACATGTCTTTTAATGCAAGGGTTGCACCGACAGTTTGTCACAGGCAAAATCTGCAGAATCAACAGAGACTAAATAAACAAGTCAAAACTTGAATTATCTAATATAGCATTTTATATTTTTAACTTTCTCTATTCTAATTTCATGCACATAAACCAGCACTGTAAATTTTTTGGTCCTGACTTCATAACACTTTGTTTCCAAGGCCAGCTGTAGCACTTTGTGATCCATCCTCTCTAACGTCCATGACAAAACACACTATTATGCTATTGCTGCTTTTCCTAAGCTATTAGAGGCTGCATCACTTTTAAAAAATAAGGCTGACAAGAATATAATAGAAAACATGTTCCCTTTACCATTACTGATACACACTTTGTGTTTCTCAACTAGGAAAAACAAAATGACATCACATTATCATTATATATGCTGCTGTCTCCCAGGATGTCCTTCAGGTGTTATGGAACCTTACAATGACCAAAATACTTCCTGTGAAGGGTTGAAAAGCTAAGGATTTCTTTTTAAAGCTAGCAGTCTATTCTATAGAATAGATTTTCCTCTTTACAAGCCAGCTGGCAGTTCACCGGAAGAATACTTGTTATAGATATATGCTGACAGCAAATTTTAGCTATAGATGGAACGTGATGCTGGCTAAGTACTCCTTCCAAATGTGTTAATTTTAGTTCCACTTCCTTTATACTTACTTTTCTTAGTTGATTTATTTCTTTTCTTTTTTTTTTCCTTCATAGAAACTTAAGATACTAATAGAGATGGGTCAGGTTCCAAATCAAATCCATGGGAAAGCTGAATGCTTGAATTATACAAAGCCTAAATTGTTTTATGTTATCATTCTTAATTATATCAATACAAAAATAACCACTGCTAGAAAATTCTATTTTTAGAATTAAAGTAGATTTGACATAGCAATTGGTTGCTTTGCTGGTTTACAATGAAGCATTTATATGAATATTACAGACATATTAAGAATTTATTTATCTTAAAATAAAAAACTATAAATATTTCCTATTTCTGAAATACATAATTTTTTTTTTTCATCATACTGACAATGAGAGAAAGGACAAAAACTAAAATCTTTGGCCACTTTAAAATTAAGCCATCAGATCCCCAGCTAGTTTAAATCAATATAGCTTTATTGATGGCAAGGGTATCTTTTTTTTTCTTTTTTCCTTTTTTTTTTTTAACTAACATAAGAGTAACACAGCAATTGAGTTGGGGTGATATTTTAGGAAGGTGTTTGCCTTCTTAACTCTTTACATTGTTCAAAGGGCTGCCTGCCTGATACAATCTCACCATACAATTTTATTTACATTTTAAGTCTAACTGCCTACTTGCCTCTTGAATATATTAAGTGAATGTTGAACTCTCATTCTTTTTAACAGGACTTCTGACCCCACAGGTAGTTTAGGATTATAAAAGAGAGACTGTTAGCTGTTACATCAAAATGCTGCCACTCAGTAATATACCACTTTTGATCTAACACAGAATAATTGAGGTAAGTCAGTCCATTAAACTTTTCTTATATGAAAATCCAGGCAGGCTGCCTTTACACAAAATTATGGCTATCAAGTATTTCCTTACTAAATCCCATAAAATAACTTTCCGTCTATTTCCCTGTATTAGATTTGAAACTAACTATAATTAGTTGATAACAGTTGTAAATTGCTGTATCTTGCATCACCTCTCTCTGCCACTTTTTAATTCCAGGGATTCTGATCAGTCACCAAAGAAAATATAAAAACAGAATTTAATAATATAACTAAACTTCTGTTGTGCCTTTCTTCCAAGATCCAGAATACTTTACAAACATTAATTAAGTTTCACAACACCCTTGTGAGATACCAAAGCATCGGTGCTGCCATCAAGAAATCAGTAGATAAAGACTGCATAAAGATTTGGTTCTGGCTTAAGGCATTGGTTAAAAATGCACTGAAGCATGCAAAATGAGCTATTCCTTTACCATATCATTCAATAGCAAAACATCAGACCTAAAGCATATAAGCAACCCAAACAAATGCTACCATTTTAATTGTGAAATTGATATTATCCACTTGATTCCTTGCTTGCTGCAAAATGTGAAATGAGCAAAGACAGTGACTCCTTAACATATACTTCTTGTGACTGTGTCACATGCTACATTTATCCTTTGCAATTAGACCATCTTGGAGTATAATTACAACGCCTGCTATAAAATGGATTTATTGTATGGAAAAAAAATTTCCACAAACAACAGCAAAACCAAAATCAAAACAAATAAAAAACCACACACCCCGCCCCCCCCACACAAAAGAAATTGCTTTCTCACCGCCAGAAACTGAATTCAACTTTTCTGGAACGTCACCGAGTTTACTAAATTTGTTTGTAAAGGTCTAAACCAGGGTAGTCTAGTTATGCTCCTTCCATAGACAAAGGAGAAATATAGACACCTACTTTATGAAGTGATGAATTGTACTGTAGACATTTCTCTCCACTCCCTCCACAGAGGGTCGAGGATGACAAGTACAGATGTAGATGTCTACATTGTAGACTTCTACGCTTTGTCAGGTTAATTCCAGTCCGTATCTTGTTTGCAAGCAAAACTACATTTAAATGGAGAAACACTTACTAGTTGTCCATTACAAATTAGTAATGATATAGTAACACAGTTACAGTAATAGAATGCAACTAGATCAGTAATACAATCCCACTTTCCCTTCTAGAGTTCTATGATACTTCATCTACCTCTTTTTCTACTTCTCAATTTATGTCCACTTCTGTTCTTATTTCAGATTTTTTGGAATGCTTCTTTAGACTCATTTCATGCCTTGTGCCTCCCATGGTAGCATCCAATTGAAATAAATGCTGCAAAGCTTCAGGATTAATGCAGAATTCAAGTTACCCTTTCTACATTTGAGGGTCATGTTTTATGCAACTTTCAGAACTGTACAGTATGGAAACATTACAGAATTACACCAGGAAGAAAAGGAATTGTCAGGCATGGATATTTTCCAGAAGTGATGCACAATTACTCATTGCCAACATCAGTAGTTATAAGAAGTGACTGAAATGCAGCTGCTCATAGTGTGTTTACTGTCACAAGTGATGCTGGAATTCTGAGGCAAGCAAAAAGGAAAATACACAACAGATGAGATTCATCACAGTAACTTCGGACACCTGCACTGTAGATAACTGTGTCTCAGCCAGTTCTGTAGACTCCCTTTATAATCAATGAAGAAACTTGGAAGGTATGATTCATTTTCTTCAAAGGTAGAGATGTGTCTATTACTCTTCATTGACTTTAACAGGAGTCCAGCCAAATAGCTCAGATAAAGACATCTACCCCACAAATGTGTGAAGTGAAACATATCCCTCCCACTGATATTGTTTGCGTATTTTATAGATAATTACATTGCCTCAGCAGCTATTCCACAAGTTCCACACCTTCATAATATGCAGCAACATATATACTGCCAGTATGGTATCAGCATAGTTCCACTATCTCTTATCAGTTGAAAAAATTAGAGGATAATGTAGTAAAGAATATATGACTCTGTATACAGTCTTGATAGCTTAAACCTCCTGTTTCTTTTATACAATGAGTGCTGTATCTTAAAGCACTCTTAAACAGCTCCTACTTTTCTGCCTTGGCAGGGCTGGCTTTCTAAGGTATTGCATGTCTAAAATGAATTCAAATACATTAATGTGTTTATAAACTCCTTGTGCAAGGATTTAAGCATATGCAGGCATATTGAAAATGAGTACAAATCCCACTGTACTGTTTCATGGTGCAAATACAGTTTCTTTGTATTCTAAATCCCCAATCATTTCCCTATTTCAAGTATACTTTTATTATTCCAATAATATTCTACTTATCCTTGAAAAAAACAAAACACCATTTCACAAATCTTACTTTGCACAGTGTTAACATTCTGTACAGAAGCTATTTTATTTTAACCATACTTTGCTATTCTTTCTCCACAGACACTATTTCCAACAATATTAAGTAGCCGATACATTACCTTGGGATTCTCGGTGGTCCCATTTTGAATAATAGCCTTCACCTTTGTCCCTGAAAAACTCATCATTGTCCTCTTACACCTATTCTTTTTACAGAAATAGCTTTCTGCAAAGTACTTAATTTCTTTTTATATCCTCACACTTCCATATTCAAATTTTACACAAAACTTCAATATTGATTTTTTTTTGCACTGCATATTCTCATTCTGGATGTCTAGCTATTTTGGATACTGTCTCGAAGTTGCTGATCACCACAACCTGTCATTTAACTAGGTCCTCTGCCATTACCGTCCTTTATAACTGTTAATGTCATCAGTCTTAATCCAGGTTCAATCACTAAATTTCAGGCAGTAACTCACAAGCTGTTTTCCTCAACTGTTAGTCTAGTAGAGTATAAACTAACCCCATATCATGTACAAACCCCTGCAGTATTTTAAATTTTAACCTATGATGTTAGTCTCTTTTTCTATACATATCTGTTCTATGACAGCTGTTATGTATCACAGGTTGACAATAATAAAACATATCAAAATGTTTACCTCGTCATCCCTACTCGTAAAATTTTTTAAAAAAATTATAATCAATTAGCATGAAATTGAAGTCATTTAAAACCCCCTGAAAACTTCTGGTAGAGCGAATAGGGTTTCTCAAATTTTAAATGTTGCTGTAGTCAAAATGACACAGAATGTGTAATAATGTGTTTGTTTTTCAGATACTGTAGGTCTGAAGAGGGTTTTTTGTATACTTCAATTATAAAAACATTTAAAACATACAAACTTGTGCAATTTTTATTTTAATGAAGATGAGAAGTTCATTAACAAAGATAAATATTTCATTAGATGTTAAATAAAACAAAGAGATTTTTTGGCTTCTCTCAGCACAAAATTCCTTTGAAAGATTAATTAATACATGCAAATTATGCAAATTAGACCCATGCAAATATTTTATGAAGACAATTAAGGGAACCATTAATTACTGCTTTTTTTTGCTTCAGTGAGATTCATTCATTTAATTTTAATTTCACTTTAACTGTTTTGATGTATAATCTTGCAGCTAAGAACTTTATCTTTCCTAGTGGGTCACTTAAACTTATAAATTTCATCAAGTGAGCAGCAACAGAAATCTGTAAAGATATTCTCTGGGCTATGTTTAGTATCAAGAGAAATTTTTGACACAATGCACTCCTAGAAACTGCAAAACTGGAAGGGAATGTGAGCTCATTCTTGGACAAGGTTCAACTGCTGGAAAAGCAATTAATTTGCTTTGGCTGTGCTAATATAGGGGAATTAGAAAGTGTGACACAAGACAAATAGAAATAATTAGTTCTCCAAAATGATGTTCTCATTAATATGGTTTGAACAGTAGAAATAAAAAACATTATTGTGGCATGTCTGCATTCTGTCCCTAGCCACAGGAGGTAGAAAAATGCAAGATACAGCATTTTTTCACCTTTGTAGTTTGTAGGGTGGTGGCATTTATTTTTATTTATTATTGTAGGTTTTAAGAAAAGCAAATTGTGGGCCTGATCCTGTTATCTAAAACCTCCTGCACTTGCGTAAAGCATGAGGGATCCCTAGGTTTCTAGACTGTTTTCTTCCTGTGAAAATATGAAGCTATAAATATAACTGACTAGGCTTTTCACAACAATACACTCAAGTTCCTAAATTGAAACTTTGGTTTCAATATTGTTCATTTAAATCATATTTTGTGATATGCAATATACAAGGTATGTTTATTCTGTAGTTTAAGGTACTATAGCAAAAGATTGCTCTATCAAAAGAGTTTATGATAACCTCTCCAAACCTGAGAACATAAAAGAATTTTTCTTTTTCCATAATGTGAATACACATGCATGCATTTGACAAAGTATATAGAAGTAGATTTTCAGTTCCTCTTATTCTTAACACTTAAACCATTACAAACCAGGTTTTCTACAAGCACTGAAAATCACTATCTGGTACTTTTCACAAAAACAGGCTGCTAGAAGGCTGTTAAGAACATTTGCTCACTTACACTCTAAAGTTCTTAGCTTGTTGAAAAATTAAAGGCAATGTAACATTATGTAACAATATTAAACTTTTTTTTTCCCCCTGTAGGTGATATGCCTTCCAGCTGTTTACCAAGTTCCAATTGAAGGCACCTCCCTTAGAAAGTTTTGCTGTGTACATACCTTTTATATGGAATCAGATATTAAAGTGCAATCATTTGATTTAATTTATTTCATTTCTTCTTTCAGTTAGGTGGCAAATCTACAGCATCTGACAGAAACTGAGATTTTCTCTTTAAATACAACAAGGGGAGAGAAAATGTGGCCATGCCTAGTTTGATGCTTTTTGTTAGATTATTACTACCATTAAGAAAATATTCAAGTGCAATTACCACAGAGGTTTAGCAAAAATATCCAAGAAAATTTCTAGAACTCACATTGTAATGATTCTGTATAAACAGAATCCTGTCTTCAGGGAAATTGTTGATACGAGAAAATGTAATGAAGGGCTTTAACTTGAAGTTAAAAACTATCAAACCTTCCTATTCTTTGAACAGTCATTTATTCTTTAACAACATGAATATAATACTTCCACGTTCCTAATTTGGTAAGAATGTGTCAGTTAAACACATGGGTGAGTGACCATAATACTTGCAAAATGCTGGGAAGTACTTTCTTCCTTGACCATCAAGTCTGTTGCCAGCCAGTTTTTTTTGCAAAATTTTATTAAATGTGACTGTCTTTAATGATTTCTTTCTAGCCAAATCTTAGAACTAGCACCTCATACCCTACCTCCTTGACTTTTCTAGACTAGCCTTTGATAAAAGGTTTTTGGTGTTCAAATACTGTTCTTCCTTTGTTAAGATCTTCTTATTCTCTATCCACATGGCTAATTTCTTTCTCCGTTTGATCTTTCCGGCTTCTCCCTCAACTTTCTGTTTTAGTTTCTCAGGGCTGTGATCTTCCTCCCACTGTCTCCCTCTCCGTGCTTCATATCTGAGTAGTCTAATCGACAAACAGAAATTCAGCCACCATACCCATGTTGACAATTGACATAGCCCTTTGTATTCCAGGTCTGTTCCCCTTTGTCTGACCTAAAACCTCAGCCTGCTTTTCTGATTCTCTGTGTGAATGTTTAGCTGCTATGACAATCTCAGGTTGGGAAAACAGAGCTGTTAATTGTTCACCCCTTCAGATTCCTCCTCCTCTTCCCCATCACTACTGCTCTTAGTCACTATGAACCACTCTTTTCACCTTGTCTGTCAGTGAAATTCAAAATCAATGATTCCTGTTTGTTTGTTACTTCTGACTCTTCTTTACAATGTAGTGTCTAAATTTATTCTCACAAAAAGTCTCTGCCCCTCATTTTCCTATCTCTCTCTCTAGCTGTAAATTCATATGCTGTTTCTCCTCATATCTTACCTACTAAAGCTTACTTCTGTCTGAGTTGTATAAACAAATTCATAGGGCAAAAATATTTTCCTAGTCTGCTTCTTTGAATTGTCACTCCTTTTAAATTCCTTCACTGGCTCTTCCCTTTCGACAACTGGAAACACAGTACTTGAAAGGTTTTGCCTTACCCTTCACCTTGTGTGTTACTCCTTGTCAAAATGCTTTGAATTGGAGTATGCTTCCAAATAAGCATCCTCATAGTTTTTTCTCCTATTGTTCTCCACAGTTAAGACCCTCATGTAATGTTCACAAGACTAACTCACTACAATCCTTCAGGCTTGAAATCTGGATTTGTGTCTGAGTCTGACAGCAAGACCTGAGATCAGGAATGGTATCTGAATCAGGAATACTGGTTCATGAACATGTATAACTTCCCACATAAATCGAGGAAGTCATTTACCAGCACAGTCACTAACATCTCATAGGCATAATCTCATCTCAAAAAATATGTGTGTAAAGCTTTAAGGGAAATTACATTACTTGGCTATATTCCTTTACTAATTTTTGTTTATCTTGGTCATGAATGGGGACAGTCATTTCAAGAATATGGTGGGGGATATAGATAGGGATGTTCATATCAAAAGATTTAATGAATACTATTGCACCATTGCTGGTGTAAGATGGGTTTACCTCATAGAAGAAATGCATTGAATACTCTTCCATGTAAATGACTGGCAATTCCTTTGCTTCTTGCTGTTGCCAAAGCATACTTGGGGACAGATTTGCATTTGATGAGTCAGGTTTAATTAAATGTTACATCTTCTTTGTGGTTTTGACCAAAACATCAAAAGGAAAGCATGTAGTAATGAGTGCACACTTAAGTCTTCAGCTCCTGAAGTACAGAAAGCTGATACTGGTTTATCTTCAATTCCATGACTAGAAAAGTATAGCAGGTATTGAACCTGTCTTTATATCAGGAAGCTGAAGAAAAAAATTCAATGGAGCTTTGGGGTCAGGAAGCTGGCAGAACCTTCATAAATTAAATAATCCATTCCCCGTTACTTTACTCTAGCTTCAAACCTTTTAGATGTCGTTATGCAAGGTATTTTAACCAAACTGGTTATGTTTATGCAGCAATAACAGAATCTAGAGTTTATGTCAGGTATTTTTTACAAAAGCTGAACGCATAGGGTCAACTTGATATGTGAGGGTTAATCATATCAAATCAAGTAATAATCAAATAATGCTAGGCAAGATGTTGTTGTATTGTCAAAGCTGTGTCTAACAACGAAAAGACTTGAAAAGACTTACACCAGGTGCACTCTGTCATTACCCTGATATTCGCAGAGGTTAGCCATCAGTCTGAGCAAGTGCAGAGCAAGCACAGATGATGTGCTGTATGTATTCTGTTAGCATGAAATTTTGGGACTTAAATCCTACCACCAATATTCAAGTGGGTAAATTCCATCTAATTTTGCATATAACTATAAAATGAGAGAGCATGAAGGAACATATAAAAGGGAGAGCAAAAACAGGAAGGGCAGAATGAAAATTTTAGCTCTTGCAAGATTTAAGTTCACTCCCTGATCTACCACAGGTTTCCGACATATCCATGATCAAGCTCCTTAGCCCCTCTATGATATAAAGATAACTGCTTTGTTCTGCATCACAGGAGTATTTCCTGAGGTGAAGATTAAATACGTTAAAGATTGCAAAGTTGATCGGATATTACAATGATAACATTTCTACTAGCTTTCCACTTACTCCTGCTATAGCTCAAAACAATTTATCTGAGACAAACCAAAAGGCTGTAAACTGGAATCAGTAATATAAATAAATAAATAAATATTTACTAAAACTTACATTCATGCAGAAACATTATAATAGATGAAGTATCCTCTCAAAATAAGTAACAGCAATTTAAAAGACTATTTTTGGACCAGCTAATTTTGGTAGATTTACAACATTAGTGTTTTCTCATGAATAGTCCGTCCTTAAAACAGTTTCTCAGAACTCTTATACACAAACATGCTTTCCTTCAGCTTGATGTCTAATTTTGTTTTCCATTTCGATATACATATTTACACTAGCAATTGAAAAGAATTATACACTCTTAATAAACAAATTCTGTTGAATGTCTGCTAAAGACCAACTTTACTTCTTTAGCTATTTCTTCATATGACTACTCTTGCAAGCTTCATGGTGAAATTGAATAATTTTTTTTAAAATAAAAAAAAAGGAAGCAGCTGTGGAAAGATTTTAATATTGAATGTAGAGATAGAAGGCAAAGATGTTTCAAAGAACAGAGAAAGTACAAGAATACTCTAAGGCATATTAACAAAGTTCTAGCCTGGCATACCCAGGGCCGGCTCTCTACTTGGCCAAAGGGCTGCTATCCGAGTCACGTATAGTAAAAAATAACAGATCTTTTTGAAAGTCAGTGAGTTTGGTCTTCTTTAAAAACAAACAAACAAACAAACAAACCACCACAACTTTTTTTCCACATCTCACATTTTCATATCTCAGTCAAATGCTATGTAAAATACAAGCTAGCCCACAGATAACAGGAGAGCAAGACCTAGAGAAACGATCCCATGAATGTTGTGTGTTTCCCCTAAAAATGCTAGAAGAGTGGTATAGGCCTTCCCTTTGGAATTAATGTAGTCATGAATATAATTTTATTCAAAATATATAATAAGCTATAAATTTCAATTTAATATAACCCAAATCAAGAATGTAATATATTCAAGAGTGTTCTAAATGAGCAAAAAGGGCTTGACTCAACATCTGGTATGATTTGAGTCAGCCTTCCATATCCTGTATAGCTTCTACCTGCTGCTCCAGAAAGGCCTGGATCTTCTTCCATAAGCATGATTAACCCTAAGCAGATGTCTCAGATGCCCTGGAGCATCTCAAATGGCACTAGTCATCTACTTGTGAACAACCAAATCACTTTTTAAATAGTGTAAGAATTAATGTTAAGATAAGAATATCTTAACTTCTCTCAGACACGCAGGGATAAGATGGGAAATTGATGATGACCTTCCTTGGTAGATTAGCTCACATGGCTTGCTAAGAAATTTTCTCTTCTTCTTCAATGCAGGTGGTGGCTGACAGTCAAAAAGGGCTGCTGAACAGTATGGCCACTATTCATATTTAATGTTGTAAATCTCATTGAACTTAAAATTCAAGATTGAAATCTAATCTGGATGTGATGTTTCTTTTAACCTATCCAAGCTGTAGTACCTTTCAGGAAGGAGACATGCTTCTCCTTGACTACTAGATTTCCTCCTATGTGTGCTAAGCGGATAAAGTAACTTACTGGCTACTAGTTTGTACTGGTAGTTCTCTAAAGCACAGCACTTTTAGCAGAACTGAAAACTATTACTGTAACTTTGGCATAAGAGTTGTCTGCCTTATGCTTCACATGACAAGTCACAACAAGGGAAGTGCAACTATTAGAAAAATCTCAAACCATTAAATATTTTGAGGTCTGTTGGTGGTGAAGTTTTAATAATTTCATAGAAGAATGCAACACTAATATTGACAGATGAAGTTCCTTTATAAAGGGATGATACACAAACATCAGGCATTTTTTAATCTCTATAGTAGTTTAAAAACCAAATGCCAAGAAATAATCTTCTTTATGACACGCATTACAGCTGACATGATGCCACTTTCCAGCACTCATCTAAGACGTAGTAAACGTGGCTAAGGGAAAAAAAAAAAAAAGAGAGAAAAAGAGACAGCTCTCCACACAGTGCAGAGGCAAACACTGATAAACAGCTTACAGTCAGCAGATCTAGCTCCCCAACCAATCTAAAGAGGCACAGGATTATAGTTCAGTTGTGAATGAACTAGAAATCCACTTTGCTTATATCTGTTTCATGATAGGCTACAGAAACACTGTTTCACTGAAATGATGTTGGTGTTGTTTTAATCAATTTTTTATCCTGGTTTAAAAAACAAAGTCTTTTAGTTCTTTCTCTAGAAGGGAGAAAGCAGGTTTTCAGCTGATGAGACTATGCTAGAAATGTGTGTTTTACCAGCCGGTTCAGTTACCTTCTGAGGGAGAAGACAAAGGGAACATAAACAGGTAGGATGGTGGCTTGCAGTGCCCACCTTTCCCAGGTAGCAAGACAACTGGGGTGACCTCGGAAGTCTGTTAGGTAAGAATTCACCCATCCTATTCCTTCCCTCTTTGAATAATATGAACATGGAGGAGGGAGGGAGGAAGAGATGAACGAAAATTAAACAAGTCAAAGCAATTCCATATAAAGTCTTAATAGCGTCTTTGGTGCACAATGTGTTTTGTTTAATATTTTTATTGTCCTGGATTTTCCCACTTGACTCTGTTCATGCTTAGTCATTAATTTTACACATAGTTGCTTTAAAAGTGCACTAAAGTACCATGTTGGAAGAAAGCCTCTGATTGATTAATCATTTGTCTCAGTAGAAAAGCCATGAACATATTTGATTTCCAGCAGCTTTGTGTATATATAGATCTATAAAATAAGATGTAAATTGCAATAAATAGCAATTTCAAAGAAAATGTTAAAAAGTTTATCTAATAGTGTAAGTGTTGAATGAGAGGGCTCTATAAGAATACTTTGCAACATATATGTAGCTATTTATTAACTCTATGCCCTTCCTTTGCTTTTTGGGTGATAGATAACATGATTGTGTACCTTAAAGTTTAAAGGTGTAGCTAACAATGACCTATGAACACTATGAAACAATTGTCTATTTATAGGTTACTGCCTACAATCAATACCACCTTCTGCTTAAGTTAATCAATGTTGTCTTTAATTGATTAGCTTGGGTTGAAAACCTTGCCAAAGTGCTGGATTCCTGGGCAGGGGGACAGGGAACATAGTTATTACTGTTTGGTTTCCATGCTTTGTAAGATAATTTCAGTATTTATTCACGGTCAAGGAAATATGAAGCAAAATAAATCGTTATTGTATGTTTCCTCATTGAGTATTCAGATTTCAACAGTAAAAGACAGACAAACTAGCAAGAGATGTCATAAATGTCTAATGTACAATCTAGGTTTAAAATCTGAACTATACTGGATTGTCTGCCAAGTCAAAAAAATCAGTAAAACAAATGTCTTTAAAACTTGTGAACTGGTAAAACTAGTAAGGCTTATTCATCTTAGGGGAAATAAAATAAAATATTTAAATTAGTGTACGGGGAGAGAACCCAGCTCTTTCTAAAATGTATAAAAATTGGAGCACCTATTTTCAGAGATATACCTTCTGCAACAGTAATGAAATTCAAGGTAGGGCACACAGATTAATGTTGTTATTTATTATTATGTATGTATACAATTTCATTGAAGTGCATAGCACTGTACAGATGAATAATAAGTGCATGACCCTGACATTAATACAAGGTGTTACACACTGCAGTCAAAAAGCAGCTGAAGTTTAAAGCACTAATCAGAAGGAAAATGAAGCATTATAAATATGTGTTGCTGCAAATAGGAACAATGTTTAACCAGCAAATATTTTACGAAGATTGAACAAAACCAAAATAGAATCCAGTGGACTAACCAAAGGGAGTTAGTAAAACAGCTCCACTAAATGTCACTGAGGGTTAGACACTAAACTTCTAACAGTTTTTCCCCTTTAACACCACCAGTAGGTCTGAAAATATTTTTATTGAGCATAAAGATGAAAGAGAAGAGCAATGCAGAAAACACAGTACCCTTCAGCTTCTAAAATTGAACAGTGCATGTGCATACGTTTTCACCTATGCATCAATTTGTTTGACAAACTCTGGCATGCAGAGAAGGATCAATAACAAGACAGCAGACGTCACTCCCTAGTGGGCCACTACAACAGCTTTGCCCCACTCTGTTGTCTTTTTCACACTTTTCCAGTACTCTTACCTAGAGGTGCTAGAATAACCCTAAGGAGGGCAGTCACATTACAGAGACAGTCCTGTCTTATATCTGCAGTTAACCAAAGCTGTAGAGACTGAAACCAGTTGTCTTACTGAACTTCAGAAATCTTAAGACTGGAAAACTTAAGGAAGAAACCTGATAATCAGACAGGAAAAAAGAAAAAGGCAAAATCTATCTGTCAGAATGCAGAAAGTCACACTCTCACAAGACATGGTATTTCACAAGCATAGACAGACCTTGTTACTGTTTGTTGACTCCTAAATTGAAAAAAGACTTTTTCTTGACAAATTGAATGGAAATTATTAGGTTCCTTTTTTTTTTTTTTTAAATCTGGCCTAATGGAATAACAGGCTAAGTGGCCTAAAAATCACAGAAAAGTTCATCTCCAAAAAAACCCAGTCCACTGTTTTGCCATTGCCGCTTCACAGAACCTTTTTATATTTCTGTGGGTCTAGAATAGTCAGCTGTTTGTTTCCATAAACAGCCTAGCTAAGTAGCAGATGTTTCCTTGGGCAGTTATTCAATATATCTAGAAAAAAAAAATCCCTTTGCCTTCCAGGCTTCTGACAGCTTTGTTTCCAGCTCCTGACTTCTTTTCCCTGCTGAAATGTTCAACCTTCATAGCAGGCCTGCACAACAGGTGGGCTGTGGGTTTCTTGCAGCTTGAAAAACCATTTGTTTGGCCCATCAGCTGCTGAGAAGCATCATGTACCGTTTGATTTGCCCAGCTGCCAAGAGGCAGCAACAAGATGTCCAGCAGAAAATGCCTTTCTCCTAGCTTGTCACTGATCCCTCAGAATGCATGTATCTCCTAGTCAGCCACCTGGTCAACCAGCAGACACATAGCTCCAGATCATACACACACAAATTGCCTCGCAAGTCAAAGAAGTGGCGTAATAAGAAAGATTTGGGATATTCAGAAGTAATATTTGGCGAGGGGGGGAGGTTGATACAGAGGTGGAAGGAAAATGGGAAAGTCACACTACAAGGGAGGCTGAAACAGTGTTGACATGGGTCAGCAGAGAAGAAGGAATGTCACGTGGCAAAGTGAAAATGTATTTTCATTCTGAAAATGACCTGATAAATCCATTTGAGAATCCTGGCTCTATACTAACCCCAAGCACCTTTCTGTTAGAAGTCCCATGCAATAACAAATGAGTAACAACAAATCCATAGTACTTACTAAGCAGCAATAAAAATGGAATAACTGATGAGCAAGTGTCAGTTGAATTAAAATGCAGAATTTACAAGTTGAGATATATATATTTAACATCTCTAAGATGTTTTAATGAGAAAAAAGGCAAGAAAAAACTTGGTAAGATGTATAAAGAATCAGGTGTTTCTCTTTTCTTGGGTTTAATCAATTAATACTGTAGAGAATATATGACCATCGGTTTATATGGCATTAATACAGATGGATGGCCTTGTCTTTGAGAAGCTATGGGAGCAAATGGAATTGCTTTTGGTTAAGAGGAAGGGGGCCACAGAGAGGAACAGAGCAAAATGCAAAGGTAAGGGATAGGAGACCTGGGAGAAAGATGCCATTATTGAAGGGAGTCTACAGAAGGATAATGGATAAAAGAAATGGACTTGATGCTGGTCATCACAGTCATTATCATGGGCAAAATAAAGGAAGGAAAGACTAAAGAAAAGACATTTTAGTTAAATGTGCTGCAAAGAGAACTGATGTCCCCAGAAAAGAAATAGATGTCCTGTCATTTGAGGATATTGAAAACTATTTTTTAAAAATCATTCGTTAATTTGAGAGTAGTCTTGCACTGGAAAATATTTCCTATCTATGATTAGCAGCCAACAGTAATCTTCTCTTAACTCTACAAACATAAACTCATATAAAACTTCAGATTTCGAGAAATTAGGACAAGAAGTCTGATGCTGTTGGAATTGGAAATAAAGACAGAAAATGTGACTAGGGGGAGTGACTGAGGCTGGATAAAAACCACACAGATAGAAACACAGAAGCCAGGGTACTGGAAGATGCTGTGAAAGGGAGCTAGTAATAAGAAATGGTTGGCTGACAGTAACTGAGACTGAAGTTGGGGGACTGAGTGATTTGGACTGACTATACAAGAACAGGATCCAATGGCTGAGAATAGAAGGAGAGATGGGGGACAGAAGGCAGATAGCACAAGAAAGTCAGGTAAAGTAATCTGAAGTCTCTTAGAGGAAGAAATCTTGACAACTAACTGGGTATGCGTCATATGGATGGGGTATTATGAGCCAGTATTTGAAGACATCTGATCTTGATTAACAAGGATATTAGGTGTAAGAAGTTAAAATTAAAGGCTGGTATTATGACTGGATATAAATAGAAACTTGTATTGAAAGGTGAGACAAAAAAGAGGCAAGAAAGAGATTATAAAATTTGGAAATGGATATTAGGACCAATACAAAGGCCAGAGATGAGGAACAAACAATAATAGGAAAAGTTTGATGGAGACACTGTTAAAAGTGATACAGGTTGCAAGAAAAATTGAAGGAAGATTCTGTGCCCAAGAGCATGAAATGCATCCCAAGATTCTCTTTATTTATCTCAACAAGTATCTGTAAAACCCCCATGGCAAAATGGTCATTCCTTAGATCACACTGCTCATAATAAGGCATTACAGTTTATCAATTACTTTGTTAGCTTTATCGCTGTGAATCAAAAGATTCAAGTCCATAAGGTTGTCAGATGTCATCTCACAGTGAAACTTCTGACTTTGTAGTTTACTTGTTAAAAAGAAAACCCTAGGAAATGGTTACCTAGGATTTTATTCAAATGGTGAAGCAAAACACTCAATTCTTAAGGAAATGCCAAAATTAAGATTTAACATATGAAAGAAAATGAGATAATCACACCTCTTCTGTAAAGCATGATGTCTAATGATGGAAGTATTATATATAAACCAGGTATTATATAAAGCATGAGAACACACATTGAGCACTGAAGATAAAGAAAATATTGGATAGATATCCATTTACTCAATGACATCCTTGTCCCCTGCACTGAATGAGACAGGGTACTGTGAAAAATACAGTATCTAATCATATAATTAAAGATTATATCATGATGCATACACAAAGACGGTTGAACAAAGGTGCGGAAGACAAGCTTAATTCTAGCATTTCCTAATTTTGGAATGCTTGACTTTACAGCCTTGATAATGCCCTTTTCCAATAAAGTTTTTGATCTCATAAGAAATAACATCACACATTTCCACATGCTTTTGTCCAAGATTTATACATCAGAAATGGAACCGTGCGCACAAGCTTCATAGAACCACCAAAAGTTCCTTTTCATTGTGGAAGTCCTTCAGATAGATATCTTTCAAACACAAATATAGCAAAAAAGAATCAAGGACTATCATTTGCTGAGATCATTACACTGATTTTGCTTGTTGAAAAACAGATTAAACAGGTTTCAAACCAACGGAGAAAACAATTTAGGTTAGGTTTTCAGGCACGTGACTGAAGCTGTATCTAAGCAATTTTTATTCATGTGGAGGGCAGCTGCAGGGCAGCCTTCCCCTAGTACTTAGGCAGCAAAATGCACACACTAGGTTCTTGGTATGGGCAAAGTTAAAACATAATTTCTTTCTCACTCTTCCTCAGGAGCCTTCAAAGGCCTTACAAGTAACTTCATACAGGACTATGAAGTCCGTGTGCTAAGTTGCAGTTGCTTTCTTTCTCTGTTCCTGGATCTCCTCAACACCTCCATTTCCTGCCTTGTCCTTTCTGGGACAGAAAAAGACAGATGGCCCTGGAAGCTTTTATGTGCATAGTAGCTGAGTGGCTCTTTTTCTTACATCAGGAAAGCAGTCTGAAGCCACTTAGCATTATACTTAACTGCGCTGTTAATATGAGCCTACAGAAGAGGTGGAGAACTAGAAAAGGCAAGAAGAAACAGTGGGTGCGAAAGGAGTTAGAAAGCGTAAGGTCGTTTTGCTAAGGGACAGGGAGAGTAAGATAACAGACTCAATTGGAGAAAGGCTGATAATGTGCTAGAAGGGAAGAAAAGTATTTGCAGCAGAATAATTAATTGAGGTATGAAATTTTGACTGATGGACAAAAGGAACAAAATTTGCGCTAGAGGAGACCGTGTAGTTAAGGAAAAATTGACTGAAAGAGTGGGGTAGGATAGGAAAACTTTGAGGACAGGCAAAGTGCAAAGGGTCTCTTGGAACACAAACAGACATTTGGGAAAAAAAAAAAGATAGGCCTGAGAATTCATGGGAACTGAACAGGGTGAGAAGACTGTTAGCAGAAAGCGATGGAGCTGGTTTCAGAAGCAGCTGGACTGATGGCATGTAGAAGTTGGAAATTAATTGGAAGAAAGTAGAAAAGGTACAGGCTGAGGCAATTGCTAGAAAATAGGAAAGAAATGGAGAAGACAGACAAAATAGCAGCCTGAGAGAGAGAAAATTTGGTTAAGCTTCCTGTTCTTATCAGGAAATCTTTGGGAGAAAAGCATGGAATAATTTGGGAGTGATTTGGGAAAAGGAAGACATGAAGGGACACCATATGAAAGGAATGGTCAACAGGAAAGACAGTGCAAAAGTAGAACATTTTTAGAGGGGTTTAGATAATGCATAAAGGGAGTGGTATTTAAACAGAATGAAGATGAATGTACAGGACTTGGGAGGGAAACTACTGGGAGACAGAAAATTGGGAATGTGGGATTTATAGAGGAAAAGAACAATTAATAATGTAGGCAGACAAATACATGGTAAGTAACCAGATGGGGAAGAAAAAGTCAATGGAAATAAGAAAGTAAGAGTGGCAGTAAATGTCATTGTTCTAGTGCTTAGTAAGAGGTCTGGTAACAAAACAGTTATATATAAGTCAAACATTATCTTTGTATGGTACCTTTTTGTGTGGGATGAGGGGGTCTTGGGAAACCGGATTGGGAGCTAGGCATAGGCATCTAGTGAACCTACAATATGTATGGAGAAGAGGATAATCTGCTTTATTATTATTTTAAACAGAAGCAAGAAAGAAAACATTTAAAATCAGTGTCTACACCAGTTCCTAATAGCTTAGTATCTGTTTGTATCTGTTAAAAAATATGAAACCCATAATTGGGTTATTTGTTATGATTATTTGTTAGCATGTTATGGATATTCCAGCAAACTGTATTAAAAAAACCCAAACCCAACCCTAAAATATCCTGTATTGCTTCTTTTTATAGTCTCACATTCAAATTTCTTTTTATTGTCTTTCCCATTTTACAAAAGACTTCACATGAATTAGAAGTGAATCTAAATGAGTGCTACATGATGAAAAGTAGAACAGAACATAACCCCCTATTGACAAATGAAATTCTTTTACACTTAAATTAGTCCTATTCCTTACTCACCAAAGTGATAGCTAAAAATATCAACATTAAATACAACTTCAAGTTGACAAGTATCCTTTTATTTATAATAAATAGTAGATAAAATCTTTATTTTTAATTATGATTTCCTTGCATAATATTTTCTTACATGCTGAAATTACACTTGGTATTTCAATTATTTCACTTCCCCACAGAACGCTGCAGCTTTCCTATTTTTGCTTGCTTAGTTATAGAACTGCATAGCATGCTTAATACAGTAAGCTGGAAAAAAAATTAATAATTGTGAATAAAGAGACTATTACCCCAGACATGCTTTGATACTGAGATACAGATATATTTTTAAGAGGAATAAGAAAGGCGTAAGTATTTCCCTAGTAAATACTTTTTCCCAGAATCTGAAACATGATAGTATTATATCCTTTATTATGGAATATATTGTATATTCTGTATAATAATTCTTCTATAGTGCATACTAGAGTATACAAAATATCATTTACAGATGAAAGGACATAATTGAATTTTTTCAAAATTGGAAGGACATGGTCTTTGCTGCCCCAATGAAAATTCAAAAAAGTGTTGGAAAAATCCCAGCTTCACCCACTGGAAAGCTTTTGTAGAGTTTTGCAGCTAAATTCTCCAAGGAGTCCATCTGTACTGAGAGTGCTTTATCCTGGTGCTGCAGGAATGAAGCAGTTCTTTCCCTGCAACTCTCTCTCCTCATTCCTGCAAACAATTGCCGTGCTAAATATTGAGATAAGAACAGAGAAATTGTCTTTGCTTTTCTCTCAGTTCTTCTCTCCCTGACATCCAGACAGATGCAGAAGAAGAAACAGAATGTGCACTGAAAGCAATAAGGAATGTGAGCTTGATGGGGAGGTAGAGAATACAGACGGAAATGTGGTACCAAACAGGAAAGGCTGGTAATGCGGAATGTCAATGCCGCATGGACTCCTAAAATGGCTGGACAAGTGGAGAAGGCAACAGGAAGAGTCAGACAGAGACAGGGGGCTGGGGGTCACTGAGAAGACAAAGAGCTTGTAATTAAGGAAATAATCAGGGTGGCATGAAACTGAGTTCAGAAGAGAACGCTGGAAGAATGTGAAGCTAGGAGAAAAGAAACACAATGTAATGTAGAGCCAGGAAAGAGTGAGATTAGCCATTGACGAAAGCTGGAATTGGAGTGAGGAGGAAGAAACTAGGAGGAACTGGGACACAAAGGTACAGGAGTAACAGGGATACGTGCTAAGGGGGACAGAGAGAAAAGGGAGTTTATGGTGAAAGGGAATCCTCCTTCCAATATTGCAAGTGAACATAAAGAGTTCTGACACTTAGTTTTACTCGTCTGCCATTAACTATTTCTGAAACCTATCAGCCTATAATAGCTGATCCACAATGACAATAAGCTCCTACAGTTACATTTCTGTTGTAAGGTTACATGTTGTGGTAGATCTGAAAGTTCTGAACTGTTATATGACAGTTAAGCTGAATATATTAAACGATAAGAAGTTGCAACTCTACTTCTTGCTTCTTTTTTTCCTTTTCCTTAAAAAAAGCCTATTTTAATTATATGTTAAGACTGCAAAGCAGAGACAGGAAATGTCAGAATTAAGGTTGCCTTTGCAATGTGATCCAATATCACGATCAGAATATATTTTGGTCCAGTCTTTAATTCAATAATCATCTGTGGGTTGGGTTTTTTTCCTTGCACCACCTTGGACAGATGAATCAAGGAAAGGTCATCATTACTGAGAATGTTGCTTGTAAGTCCTCGATTTCATTTGTTGCAGAAATGGAAAAATATATGAAATGAGCATAAGTAGGCAGAGGATAGCTGGAAAAGAATGGATAGTCACGGTTAAAAAGCTGAAGTGATGTTCCTACGTAGTTTGGGATAAGTCCTTTAGAATACATACTTCCAAAGTACTCAGTAATTATGTGTTGCTCATTTTCTAAATATCCAGCTTTGTATCTCAGCCCATAAATGAAATTGAATTCAACAGGACAATGATTTTAAATACACTGAATACATTTGCCAAAAATGCAAAGTATCCTGAAAAAATAGGTCCTAGCTACTCAAAAGTTAAGCAATTTGACACCTTAATCTTTCTGTGACTCTATTTTCCAGCTTCAAATGGGAATACTCCAAACTTCACTTCCTTGCGGGAATGCTCTGAAGATAAAGTAATTAATGTTTGCAAAGAGCTCAGATACTGCAGTGACTAGTGTAACAGAATGGCCTCCCAAGAAATTATAAGTCTGTTGTTGCACCGAACAAAATAACAAAATGACTGGATTATAACAAAATGACATAATGACTGGATTCTTACTAAATGAATTACGTCACGTCAAATGGTGCTTTGAATAAGACATACATTTTATGGGAAGGAAAGTAAGGATTTTGGAATAACAAACCTCATAACATCTACCCGCTTCCCAGGCAACGTTTAATCTGGCATACTCCAACTTCTGAGTTGCTGACTTTGCAGACATAACTTGCTTTAAATCTAGATGGTTTTGTTTATATACATGTGCTTGTCCCACATTAGAACTTATTGCCTCTTTTGTATTTGTTTATATGCTCAATACATTAAAAGCTTGTTGACTTTTTATTCTCTTGTTACAGCCTCCTTGTGGCATGCCAGTAACAACTCTTTAGGAGTTAGAAAAAGTGATTAAATAACACACAGAAGATGTCAAACGATACTGTTAAGATGACTGACTTTAAAATGCAAAATAAAAGCCATTGAGAGTGATTACCAGAGCTAATCATTTTAGGCTTGTCTCTGAAAAATGCACCTTCATTTACAACTGAAAACAAATGCTATTTTTACTGTTTAGTATTCATGTAGGTAGATTTAGCGTGTTGACTAGAGAAGACATTATAACATAAATACTATCTTAAAAATTTGCTCTTTGCTAATATCTTGGTGTTTGCAATATATATACACATTTAGATTCACAGGGGAAGTAATATGGGTCTCTTTAGTATTTCATGTATAAATTTACTCAGCAGATTTGTTTTATTAAAATGTAAATACTGGGATATGGTAAATGAAAAATCCAAGAAGGGAATAAACAGATTATTTATCGTTAATGCTCAGAGTAGCTTATTGAAACATACCTTTCAGTAACTGCCACTGAATATTAGCTATGAAATTCTCATCATGCCTTGAATGTTACCTATTAGGTTTAGCCATTTGTATAGTTAAAAGGCTCAAAATGTTTTGAATATACCTTTAAAAACATTGTTGTCTCAAATCTAACTATACATATTCACAAAAACGGCATTCAGTGTGTCTGAGATTCAACCCAATACTGCTTCAAATTAATTATTCTTCTTTAATTGCTCTGTATAAACAGAAATGACCTATTAATTTAAAGAAAATCTATCAGCACAGAATGTATTCTCTCTTATAAACAAGCAAGATGAACTTGACCTTGTTTGAACTTGTTTTGATGTGGCCCAGATGGTAGGCTACATGCTTGAATAGCAGTCTAAAGCTGAGGAAAAACTCATATAGCAAGATCTAGATTTATAGCCTTTTGCAAATTCCTACCTTGTATTGTCCTTTCAGCATCTGTTCTGCCCCCACTGCGGTCAGCTTCTATCTCTGGGGTCAGAGAGTCTAGAAACATAGAAAGGTAAGACTGACACATATTTCATTTGATTCTTATAGTCCTTTTTACAACCTGTTACTCCAATGCTGAATTACAATACAATCAACCTTTGTCAGTTTTTTTAATGTTGAACAATGACTGGAGGCCAGGACAATTTTTTGTTAGACTAGGAAGATTAATGAGCAATAGATTTTTCAACCATAAAGCTGGGGGGGGGGGGGGGGGGGGGGCGGGGGGAAGAAGAAGGAAAAAAAATTGACTTCTCAAGCTAATAATATAAAATTGTCCTAGTTTGGACATTCTCTCCAGTGAGTTTATTTGCACATACTATATAAAGTAACAAAACAAAAGAGAGAGGCGTCACTTGAATGAAGGAAAGAAAGGAGATTTTCTTTTTTTCCCCTCCCATCATGTTATAAATTTTCAATATAACAAGCTTCTTTTGGCACTTAAATTGAAAGTTAATGACACAGAAGCAAAAATTGGTTTCTTACCGTTTAGGACCCTGAGACTATCTGTTGAAGCTGCCTGTTTCAGTGTCTGTTCTGCTTGCTCCCGTCGTTTAGTCTCAAACTCAAGTGCTTCCTGCAATTTCCTCTTTGCCTTCTTTTCCTTCTTTAGCCTCTTCTGAATTATTGCTAAGACAAAAAGAAATCAGTGTACTCACATTTGGATCTGAAACTCAGCTACGTGATTACCTATTAAGAGTCCCGAGAAATGCTACAACTGCAACAGTTCATATAAATTGACTAATTATTGCAATACCAATTTAAATTACTTGAAATTTGCTGGAATCACAGTGGGATATTCTACGAGCTACTCTTCTATGCCACGGTATTGAAAACCGTCGGTGATATTCAGCTAGTATATGGTTTTTTATATAAACAGATGAGAATCTCTGAACGTCCCAATCAGAAAACCTTGGAACTGGCACTGAAATGTACCTTTTGCATCATGTGAGGTAGATATGCCTCTCTCTCGGGAGGTGAGGTGTTTATTCGGCATTAAGTCCACCATTTTGTTACTGCCCTTAGCACACAGGCAGTATACACGTAGTGATGAAGCTCGCGCCTGCCAGCCTGCAGCTTCTCTCCCACAAGAGGGAGATCGGGCTGCTTGGGTGCCCAGGCTGCAGGAGGAGCTCAGCCCCCACCCTGCTGTGGTCCTCATTCCTTAGGGAAAGGCCCTGAGCTTTCTAACTCCCCTCCAAGCCGCTGCTTCCTGCAAGCCATCCAACCTCTTGGTGCCCGGTCTCTTCTCCATGTTTATGTCTTATCCACATTTCCCTTTGTCTTTCCCTTTTCGCTCTCTTGCTCTCTGTCAGCTCCTGTCCCATCAGCCGACTAATCTTGAAGAACTCATAGCAAATCCTTTAAGGTGCTGGATCCCCCAGCCAAGGAAATATTGCTTTGTCAAATGTGAGGGAAAATATTAGGAAAGGAAGGAATATTTTAAAATTAAGCATTAGAAGGCCCTAATTTAGCAAAATGTCTTCCTTGGATCTTTTCAGTTCAAGTTTTACAAGGAAAAGGATTGCAAGATCAGGATGAAACTTCATCACAATTTTCTTTTCTATGTTACCAGTGATTTACAACCACAAAAGACAGGCTGGGTTGATCCCTAACTGAAGGAACGTATCACAGGTTACGTTCCTGATGGAAAAGGATAATGTAAGCCAATTTTTCTACTCGATAAAAGCCAAAGTGAGCCTCTAAAGAAATCACGTAAAGTCGTAGAGCATATCATTATCTCCCTCACCACACCCCAACCCTTCTTACACAGCACATTTAGGGTTTTCAGGGACATGCATGTAAGAAGCTTATTTCTCACAAGATCTTCCTGGATAACCCTTTCCTGGAGAGTCTGGTTTTTTGACAATAACTAAAAAATTATCTACTAAACTGCTCACTACAGAATTCTTTTACACGCGCTAAAAGAGTTATCCTCACCAAAAGCAGATACTAGGTGATACTAGGTTTGACTGCCAAAATCTATCTAGCCCTGTATCTCACTTCAAAGCAACCTCGGGTACATGCCAAGGGACGAATGGTGGAAAAGGTAAAAATATACTTCCACCAGTTCATACTCCCCGTTTCCAGTAGTCTGTGATGGTGGTATCTTTCACAAAACGCAAATAATGAAACTTTTAAAGGGAACCATCATTGTTTTCACTATTTAATTTGTATGCTAAGAATAACCACTTTTTGTGTGATCTTGGATATTTAGTGTTGCTATACAGAACTGTTCAGACACAAAATGAATATAAGCATACACTCCGTAGTCAGAATAGCTACATAATTTACATCCAAGACTTTGGAATTTTCGTTCTTTCTCATTTTGTATAGTACCAACTACTTTACAGGCTAATTAGCTTATACTATCGAAGAACATCTAGTATCTATACAAAGGCTAAACTAAATACATTTTGAATCATTGCACAGTTTTAATGTTTTCATTATAAGTACTTTGAAAGTGATTGCAATAAATGAGAAGGAAACATATGTTGCTTTCTGAATTAAAATGTCATCATGGCTGACACATTGTAGATGTGACTACAGCAGCCAGAGCCAGAATTAGCAAGCCCTTACTGTGTAGCTGCTCACAGAAGAGATATTATCCTACTTTCACCAATTGATGAGACACATCCTACAGCCTTAGGAATCACTAATTGGAATATTTACAAAGAAGGAAGGAAACAGTGCAGTAAATAAGCAGCTCTGTAGAACATACAGTAGCAGTAGCGAATTTAATGTTCCAAAAAATGGCAAAAATATTCAGATGTAGCCACTAAAGTAAAAGATATTTGACTTGTGTTAACATGACGAGTAAAAGATAGATGTTGCCTAATGCTAAAGATCCCGTTCACGTAATGGGTTTTGATCTGTATGTGACACAGTGACTTGTGTTTCTATGCCGTAGCTTTTAAGTGTATTTCAGTTTTTTCATGTGGTATCTCTTAACAGGGATATGGTACACTTCTCCCATCTTGCTCATGCTTCCATTAAGACATGTGAAACTTTCTTTAAAAGACATGACACTTGCTATCTGGAAAACTAATAGTAGGTAAAGCCTCCTATGTATTTTTCTACCTTTAATTGAAGAATAAATTCTCAAAATAATTACAGTCTGGCCTTATTTTTTCTCTCCTACTTGGATCTGTTCATTTTAAAGAATAATCCATTACATTTCTTTCCTTTGTACAGAAGTATCCACTAGCAGAGATGGTCATCCTCATTATATTTGCTTTGCTACATACCACCATTAAGTGTTCAAATCCATTCCTCTTTGGTCTGACTCTTTTACCAGTGTGATATCATCATTAGAGGGATACATACAAAAAAGCAGGTAATGCATCATGCTGAAAATAACATTGTCAATTATTTCAGTACCCTGAACAAAATAAGGGACTATCCCATGCTCTTTCCTGACATACAACTTTGAGTGAAATTTATTTTGCCTAATTTTAACTGCTCAAAACATATGTGTCTAGTCCAGCCTAGTCAACTATATTCCCCCTGGAGTTGAACGGAAGAAAAAGAAGTCTTCACAGTGTAATTGACCCCACCTACCTGTCTGAGAACAGGATATATGAATCTCTTTATTGACCAGAAAGGGAATTTGTATTAACTTAAATGAGGTGCTTAACTTTTAGATGGCAAAACTCAAGTAAGGCCAGATGGGTCCTGTGCTGGTTTTGGCTGGGGTAGAGGTAACTTTCTTCATAGCAGCTAGTATGGGGCTGTGTTTTGGATTTGTGCTGGAAACAGTGTTGATAAAGCAGGGATGTTTTAGTTACTGCTGAGCAGTGCTTACACAGAGTCAAGGCCTTTTCTGCTTCTCACCACCAGCGAGTAGGCTGGGGGTGCACGGGAAGTTGGGAGGGGACACAGCCGGGACAGCTGACCCCAACTGACCAAAGGGATATTCCATACCATATGACGTCATGCTCAGCATATAAAGCTGGGGGAAGAAGAAGGAAGGGGGGGACATTTGGAGTAATGGCGTTTGTCTTCCCAAGTAACCGTTACGCGTGATGGAGCCCTGCTTTCCTGGAGATGGCTGAACACCTGCCTGCCCATGGGAAGTGGTGAATGAATTCCTTGTTTTGCTTTGCTTGTGTGCGCGGCTTTTGCTTTACCTATTAAACTGTCTTTATCTCAACTGATGAGTTTTCTCACTTTTACTCTTCCAATTCTCTCCCCCATCCCACCTGGGGGGGAGTGAGTGAGCGGCTGTGTGGTGCTTGGTTGCCAGCTGGGCTTAAACCACGACAGTCCTTTTTGGCGCCCAACGTGGGGCTCGAAGGGTTCAAGATAACGACAGGTTTGATTGGAATGTGCTAGATCAAATTTATAGCTGTTATTGCTGTTTAGCTATTAATCGGCAGGCTCCTGTGCTTGCCATGGGGTTTGCTTGCCTTACTGTCTATTAGAGTCTAGTGCTCGTTAGTGGCTGCTTTTTGCTTTCGCTGCTTGCTGTACTGCCATACTGCTTATCATCTTACTCTGCTATGCCTGGGAACATTTTGATAACAGCAATGGCCATGCGCCTGGGCTGGCAGATGGCCAGGGCATCGCTGCTGTTTCTGTGCTGCTGTACTGGACAGGCTGGAACTCCAGTGTGAACTCGAGTCAAAGGGACCTGTGGATGAGTCCATGTGGGAGCAGGACACCCCAAAGCGTCTGTGGCCTTGGATAAACCCACATCAGAGCAGGTACATCTCGAAGCGTCTGTGGCCGTGGTTATGTCTGTGCCACAGCAGGTGTAACTCTGAAGGGATTGTGGTCCAAGGGTAAGCCCATGCAGGAGAAGGTACACCTCGAAGCATCTGTGGCTGTGGATACATCCATGCTGCAGCAGGTACACCTGGAAGCATCAGCGGCTGTGCATGAGGTCATGCTGGAGCACCTCAAAGTGTGAGGCCATGGACAAGCCCACAAGAGAGCAGGTACACCCCTGGAGAGACTGCAGCCATGGGAAAGGCCATGTTGGAGCAGGTTTACTTTTGAAGGGACTGTGGCTGTGGGTAAGGCCACGCTGGAGCAGGTATATCTCTGAAGGCATTGTGACCCATGGATAAGGCCACGCTGGAACAGGTGCACCTCGAAGCGACTGTGGCTGTGGATAACACTCTGCCGCAGCAGGTATACCCCTGAAGAGACTGTGGCACACAGATAAGGCTCCACTTGGAGCAGGTACAATCCTAAGGAACTGCAGTCTGTGGATAAGTCCAAGCCAGAGCAGGGGCAAGGGGAGGAGTTCATTGCAATATTAAACCCTATGGTCTGGTCCAAAGGGACCAGGGGTGGAGGTTGTAATGGAAACACCTTTAAATTGTTGTAACCCAGGATTTGAGTTGCATGTTATGGGAATTATTATAGCAAGAACCCCTTGTTGCTAGCCAGGCTAGGAGCAAGGGGAGGAGTTCATTGCAGTGCTAAACCCTGTGGTCTGGTCTAAAGGGACTGGGGTAGAGATTGTAATGGAAATACCTTTAAATTGTTGTAACCCATAGTTTGAGTTGTATGTTACAGGAATTACTGTAGCAGGAACCACCTGAATCACTGGAGGACAAGCTTTACAAGAAGCAGTGCAAGTGCAGCAGTGACCCCACCTGAGCTGGCTGTGGTGCCCAAAAACTCCATGCAATACAACACCTGTCCTGAGTGACCACCATAACAGATGGAGCCCAAAGTGATGGACCAAATGAACTCAATGGACATTTTGTGGACATTTGGGGATATTTATGGACATTTTATAGGGGTGGTCCACAGACAAAGGGAATGGTATATGTGTATTCTATCAAAGGATGGGAAGGGGGGTGATGGTTAATGAGAATGTATTGAATAGTGTGAGACCTGAGCATGACGTAAATGGTATGGAATAAGGGGTGGAGAATGTGCTGGTTTTGGCTGGGGTAGAGGTAACTTTCTTCATAGCAGCTAGTATGGGGCTGTGTTTTGGATTTGTGCTGGAAACAGTGTTGATAAAGCAGGGATGTTTTAGTTACTGCTGAGCAGTGCTTACACAGAGTCAAGGCCTTTTCTGCTTCTCACCACCAGCGAGTAGGCTGGGGGTGCACGGGAAGTTGGGAGGGGACACAGCCGGGACAGCTGACCCCAACTGACCAAAGGGATATTCCATACCATATGACGTCATGCTCAGCATATAAAGCTGGGGGAAGAAGAAGGAAGGGGGGGACATTTGGAGTAATGGCGTTTGTCTTCCCAAGTAACCGTTACGCGTGATGGAGCCCTGCTTTCCTGGAGATGGCTGAACACCTGCCTGCCCATGGGAAGTGGTGAATGAATTCCTTGTTTTGCTTTGCTTGTGTGCGCGGCTTTTGCTTTACCTATTAAACTGTCTTTATCTCAACTGATGAGTTTTCTCACTTTTACTCTTCCAATTCTCTCCCCCATCCCACCTGGGGGGGAGTGAGTGAGCGGCTGTGTGGTGCTTGGTTGCCAGCTGGGCTTAAACCACGACAGTCCCCCCCCAGCCTTTTCTATTGTGCATGAGATTGCCTAACTCTAAAAAAGAATATTTGTTTGAGCAGTTGTGAGACACAGAGGTAGAAGGATGTGAAGAATAACCAAGCTCTTTTACAAAACTACTTTAGAAGTGTGGGTAGTGCAATTGTACTGAGCAAAATAGGCCAGTTGTGGACAAAGGGATGATTCATTGCACAGCTGTGATAATTGTCTTTAAAAACGTATTCTCAAAAGTTAAAAAAGGGAAATTAATGACGTGACAGTCCTACCCTTTAATGGGTCAAGGCATGAAACAGGATTACATTGTGTACTTAACTGCTAGCATGTTAGTTAAAGGTGTAATGATACTGGTTGTGAATCCAAGTGTTATTGGTATTCCCTACTTAGCTGGTTCCCAGAAAATTAAATTGGACAGGAAGAGAGTTGTAACTCTAGCCCTGCAAAAATATATATCTGACTTGTCATGGTCTGCATTAAACAGCAAGTGAGCCCCAGAGGTTAACTGTCCCTTGCAATGTAATTAGACACTATTAAAGGGCAAGATATACATATACAGAAAAATGGACCCATAAAGAAAGATGGGAGCATGCTCATAACGCAAACAGTTAATGCAAATCACTGTAAACTGCCTTACCTTTATTATCAATGAAATTACATAAAAATCTTGAACATGTATGTTTTACAGTGGGCTGATGTTAATGTTTGAAATGCTACTAATGCTACTGCCTTATCAAGAAGAACCTTAACTGTTCCTTCTACAAACACGTGTTTGATCTACTATGCATTATAAAGGGCTTATATATTACTATTATCTTTATATTTATTACATACTGTTTGCCTAAATATGCAATAGATGACCCTAGCATATAAGAACAGAGGCAAGAGTTCCTAAAACCTTGCAGATTCTTAAATTTGATACAAACTGTCTTTGTATTGAGTAGCTATCCTTTTTCATAATGATTGCAACCTGCCAAAGTCCATAACAGCACCTATGGTATTTATAATTGTGTTGTGTATTATTGATTTAATAAGTAATATTCCAGAAAAATGTTGAGAAAAGGGAAGGTCCTTGTTTTAAATATCATGAAGATCCTACGCAGAATCAAGCAGGTTGTAAAACTTCCTGCATTGCAGTCAGCCCGGACATAACATGAGGTAAGGGGGAAAAGTTTTGATCAAACACAGATGTTTGATAAAAAATTACGTTTCCTAAGGAAATAAATTACAAGGTGTTCATGTCTGTTTAATTAAGATACCTCTGTTCTTCTGCTCCACAGCCAACTGTTTTTCAAGTGTTTCCCTCAGTTCTCGTTCCCTGAAGAGCTCCATCTTCAGCTCTGTCTTTTCCAGTTGGACCTGTTTCTCTTGAGCTCTGGCATTGTCTATAGCAACCTTTAGTAGACCCTGTTCAAAGATAAAGTTGGATGTTTGAAGAACGTTAGAACAGCTGACACAATAAATAACTTGTGTTATTCTTCCTTGATTAGTCATGTCAGATTTTACAAATGAAATAATCCTGTTACTGGGTCAAAGACTCCCAGTTATCAACAGCAAATTTTTATTGGAATTAATTTTAACAGGTAAGCAAAAATCTGTAAAAAGCCCGGAGTCAAGTTTTCCCAGAAAACGCAAACTCACCTTTCACAGAATCACAGAATCACTAAGGTTGGAAAAGACCTGTAAGATCATCAAGTCCAACCTTTGACTGTGCATATAACTGTAAAAGTTACAAGGATAGGTTTATTCTTTGTAAAAGATAAAGGAGACAAGCCTACATCAGGCACTTGCCTGTGACCAAACCAAAAAGCTGTCCCACTGAAAAAGAATTGGCAGTCTCACAATCACATCATCCACAGAAGGGCAAATTCAGTCTCTAGCACAACTCAAGACAATGGAAATCACCAAAGAGAGAAAGGCTTTTTTAAAGGCTTGCCATTTTCCTCCTTACTGTTGTTAATTATTATTATTTTTGAATATTTTCAAATTTCATAGTTTCCAAGGAAGATAGGGCTATTGGGATGTTAAGCAGAGGACAGTCACAAAGCAGGGAGATACCTCTGTTTTAAAAAGTCCGTTCCCTGACCTTATACAATTGTTATGACACAGCAGAGAACAAAATGCAATCATCTCTCAGTTTCTTGACCTGGGATGGTTGAAATAAACTACTTTTTTTTGTTGTTATTGTATCAGAAAATAATATTCTAAACTTCTCTTGAGAATTTCAGCATCACAATTTCTTTTTTGCAAGGAAACTGGAAGATCCAAGCACAGCTAATAACTAGATAGTTATGACACTGAGATAGGGTATGAAAAAGAGGAGAAGAAATGGAATTTAAATAAATGAACATGGAAAGAGGAAAGATTTCCTTTTCCATTTTCTAGAAGCCTGGCCATCAGGCTCTTAGGTCTACACCTGAATCTCTCCTCTTGAAGCTATCATAATAGAGTAGATAATTAAGCATGGATATGCATATATGAACCTCCATGGATATGAACCTAACTCTTCTGTATCCTAGGCAAGTCTCCTGACAACTTAACTGTAGAGATAATTTGACCCAACAGAGATTTAATTACTGATATAAAGCAAAACAATGCCAACAAGAGAGCCTGAAGTGTACTCCCCAATAGCTCTGCTAGGGAAGCATTCGGCTAACAGATAAAAGGTTTACACTCAAGACCTGGTTTCAGAACAGCCACACTACAAATATGAAATCATGTCCCCCAACTCCCAAGTAAGCTTCCTCACCCCTCAGGCACACTTCCTAAATTGGATTCTGGGTTGCATGATTTTTCACTAAAATTGTTTGAAATATCTCCAAAAAGGAATGGAAAAAGAAGCCAGTATGATGATACTTGAGATACTTGCTGTCTACAATTACCTGAAAGGTGGTTGTGGTGAGGTGGGTGTTGGTCTCTTCTCCCAAGTGACTAGTGACAGGACAAGAGGGAATGGCCTCAAGTTGCATCAGGGGAGGTTTAGACCATATATTAGGGAAAATTTCTTTATGGGGAGAGTGGTGAAGCATTGGAACAGGCTGCCCAGGGAGGTGGTGGAGTCACCATCACGGAAGGTGTTCAAAAAACATGTAGACGTGGCAGTGCGGGACATGGTTTAGTGGGCATGGTAATGTTGGGTTAATGGTTGGACTTGATGATCTTATAGGTCTTTTCCAACCTTAGTTGATTCTGTGATTCTGAGAAATGGAAAAAGTATTTTTCATGAGTGTTGGTCTGCGCATTTATCCCACTAGTCCTTCCAATGTCAATGCCTGCTTTGAAATTTGTGTCCTTCAAACTCCTCTTTTAAGTCTGTTTTCAGAGCCTGTTATTTTCAGTACTCCTCATCCTCATTCTTAACTAAATTGTTGCCTCAAGTGTTGTCTCATTCAGAGCTTAATACTTTGCAACTCTATTACACGTCAATCTATTGAAGTCCACAGGAGCTGAAAGAACCTTGCACCTTCCGACTGCCAGATGGTCACCAAAATGATATACATTACCTAAGTATAGAACCACATTTGAAAATATCTAACAATGGCTAACACAACAATGCTTACAAATATGTTTAAAGTTTTAGCAGTTTTCTTCAAAAGAACAAAATGCTATTCTAAAATAGCTAAACCACAAAGGTATTTTGTATGGAATGTTAAACCTGGATGATGCTAAAGAAAACCACATAAAGCTAAATATAAAGCTCTACAGACATATGCAAAGTAAAATACAATTTGAAATATCTGTAAAGCCTTTCCAATCTATTTTTTAAAAAGTTAATACCCACCTGACTTCTGTTCCCTTCCCCTGCCATATTCTCCTACATTTACAACCATCATGAACTATGTTTTCTGTATGGGATGCATGTGAAATAGTAAGAAGTTGAAGTAGGAGTTGTTTATCAACACCTGCTTCTGGTTTACGCTTAAACTCTGGAATATTTTAATGTCATCCAATTCATCACTTACTGGAACATGTGATTCATCCAAATCACTAATCAACCAGATCAAGTGAAATTACATGAAAAGTATTTGTTGATGAAACGTGTATTGTCAAGTCAGTTTAAAGCTGCAAACACCCTCCTCCCAAATTCTTATCATCCATCTTGTTTAACAATAAAATCGGGCTGCTAAAGCAACTGCCATCTTTAGTCAATTCAACTACATTCATGTACATGTTTCTTCTTCATCAGGAACAAACAATTAGTAACAAATGAAAGAGATCATTACATCAAGTGCCCTTTTAGATCACCCCAATTAAAACTTTAGTTTAGCTGTATTTTAATTCTAAGATACCAAATTCTAATTTTCTGCTCTGATTGCTCTTGTTGACTTATCTTTGAAAGATGTACTCTCAGTGCAAAGCCTAGAGATTATTTAGCAAGATGCCAATGTTGGCACCACTTAATGTGTTGATTGGTTGTATTATCAGTAGCAGTTTAAAATAAATTACTATTAAACTATTATTGTCCTTGGCTGACAAAACACAATATTTTGGTGTTCTTTAAGTATGAAACAATCATTATGAATAAACATGGAAAATAATGCTAAAGTGTAACACTGATGTGTGTAATTTTATATTAAGAATTGCTGCAAAGTACGAAGCTGCTAAAAGCGTATTACATTTTCTATTGAATTTCTACACCACACTTCCTCCCCCAACCTTTCCTTTTTTTATACTTGCTGCTAACATAGCTAATGGTAATACATTACCTATTGCTGCTGATTATGTCTGAAAAATATTAGCTTTTTGGAGCCAAGACCCACTAGGGACTACTTATAAGCTACACAAAATTAAGTTTCATTTTTAGAAGTTAAATCAGCGCACATCAGTAGGCGTCCAATGTGAAAAAAAAACTGCTCTAGAGCCAAACTGATGCATATGCAAAAGTGCTGTTGCTGCCAATGACAGCTCTAATGCAAAAATACTGGAAACATTCAATATCTCCCTGTATTCAGTGCAGAAGGGGGTGAGAAAAACAACTAAAAAGTACAGCGTCTAAAAATCATCAGTGCCCCTTGGAACAGGAATAGCAATTTCAGAGTTGCATGAAATTCTATTAATTCTCCCAGTGGATAAGCTGTAAAAGATTATACAAAATACAGTATGTCCAACTTGTATTTGCTATGTCTAATCCTCTAACCTGATATTAAATCAATATGCTGCCAATGACAATGGGAAATGCAGTGCAACACAGGACATTAACAAAAAGAAAATATTTCCCTTTAGGGAAGGTCAGATGTTATGGAGGCTGGATAATGATAATTGTACTGAACATGCTCAGGTTCCAGATTTGTTTTTAATACAGTATGGCTCTATCTGGAGCCAGGCTTTAAACATGGCATGTCATTGTTCCCCTCTGTGTCACTGTTAATAATTTTTTTTATTTCAACGTAATGTCAAAAATGGACATTTTCCCCCTGGAGATTTATAGATCATTCTGATTTGGTTTGTTTACTTTAAAGCACTTGTTTTAATATTTTCAACTCCTAAATTCTTCAGAAATGTCCAAAATAAAAAGTTAAGTTGATATATGGTTGATGTTTCTTCCCATTCTTCGATGTATCAGAAACCACGATCATGTTAGGGCAGTCTATTGATCCTACAGAAATTAAACATACATCAAACCTCAACTCAGCCTTAAAGTCAGTATTACCCATCATTATTTAAAAAAAATGCAAATAATGTGTTGCCTATTTTGAAAGGGGTGGAGGGGAAGGTATATAGAAGCTCCCTCTCTTTCTAGCTACATCTACAGTATGTTCCACCTAACATAATTTAGTTAGCTACACAGCTATATGTGACATCAAAATGACCTTACTACCTAGTCCAGTGGTCTATCTAGAAGATCATACCCTGTTTCCAACAATTGCCCACAGGAGTGAAAAAGGAAAACTGGAAGAACAAGGCATGCACACAGTGAAGCTTTCCTAGTCAAATCTCCCAGCTCCCAGAGATTTATAGCTCAGGGGCTTCCTTTTGCAATATAAGCTATTCATGGTGAAGACACTTTCAAAAACATTGCTTCTCTTTTAGTCAGGAGATTATATGTAATTTGTATGCTCTCATCTTTAAAATTGCCTAGTGAAAGGCTTGCAAAAAAAAATCAATATATACATTTTTAGTTAACTTCACAGGTTAATTTTTGAATATTTGCTATTTGTAACTGACTACTGACTTAGTAACATAAGCAAGGTAAGATAACACAGCTTGACTATCACTACACATGACTTCAGAAAGACATTTTTGTAATATCTCAGACTGAATATCTCCATCACAGGTAAAGGCATATTGCACAAGTATAAATGACATTTTTCCATTAATACTTTCTGTGAAAAATAAAATCATTCTCTTGAATTTTAGCAGAAGATAAATAAAATAACATCTTTACTTTATCCAGGGTTTGCAATATTTTTCTCTGGTGTATTTAGTTGTAGATGGTAACAGTGCAGGAGACTCATAGCAATAAAGCCAGTAGTTTGCTTTGTTTTCATAGGGGACTTTAGTTTGTAATCATGCATTTCTTTTATTAATATCAATGGGATACTTGCAACTTATTCTACATATCTCTTTAAAAATACTTAGCAACAAGACTGTGTCAATACAACACAGTCTTGATAGAAAAATATACATATATATATCAGGGTGCAACTAATTAATCCCTTAGATATTAATGGAAATTCAGCTCGGGGACAGTAAAGATTTGGGCTCTAAAAGCTTAAAAGAATGTGACTATTAGCCAAGAATACTGCGGTATCATGAAAGGCTGTGGCTGAAACATACTTTGGCATAATCGGGCCATGACTCAAAAAGGTGAACTTATGCGAGTGGTACGGAAACATCTTTAGCCTTCTCACTAGCACTCACACAGCATTTTGCTGTGACTCACCTTCCATCACCCTTCATTCTCCCTGCAGCTGCATATAGACTTCCAGCATTTAATCTGGAAGAAATCAACAAACACGCATTGGGAAGGAACGGACATATCACTTAATTTAAGGTCTCTGGGGAAATTTTTTTTCTCTTCCTTTAGATGTGCAGATATACATCTGAGTAAGAAAATATGTCCCCAGTCTCATTTCTTTATTTTATGTATGTATTTGTTTAATTATATTTTGTTACATTTTATTATTTGCATTTCAGCAGTCCCCAGCAAGAAATAAACATTGGTTGTTCTAGATACTGTATATTGTTATTATCTCCTCTTTAAATGTACAAATAATTAAATGTTATATTTTTGTTTCAATAAGTATTTATGGAGAAGTAAGAAAAACATATATATGATATACAAAAGGAAATAAACCTAACTAGCAGCCCCTGGTGACAGCGATAGCAAATAGGCTTGTCTAACATTTGCCTAAAATTATGAAGTAGTGATTAGGGGCTATCCATTTAACTTTAGTATGGATGGAAGTCACAGACTCACTTGTGTTTAGTGGCCAATTTATAGGATGACTCAGACTTCTAAAATGGACATAAGCAGAGTTAGGCACCAAGTTCAATCACCTAAGCTCTTCAGCACCTGCAAGACTTTTAGCACATTTTGTTTTCAAATATCAAAAGTGTTTAGAAATTTTTGCTCACATACCCAAAAGCACTGTCCCCCTGCAAGGTTTAGTATCCTCCTTACCCTGGCAAACATCAAAATTAGATCTCCTAGTGCCCATACAGTACCCTAATCCTGTTCTATTTTAAACCAGGACAGGGTCTACAACCTCTTCCGGAGGCAACCAAGGTCTGTATTATGCAGATCCTCCAGATCCTGCACCTCACACAACTGAACATACACAAGGGGATCACAGCACAGATATCTACCATCACGTCCACACACACTGATGTAGCCAGAGGCTGCTTGCCTATGTATTCATATGACCATCATATCCCTAAAATATAGGCAATCTCCACCACCACATGTGGCAGGTCATGTATGCACCCCAGTCCCATGACCTAACAAAGATGTACACTTGCATTTCACAAGCAAACATATACCCTTCCTGTGAAAGGACACATCCGTATTTTCATCATGCACGACCCTGAAGAAAAAAGAACAGTGTTTACCAAAACCACTCTACTAGCCTTTGGCTAGATTTCTGCTGTTTTCTGTTTCAAGACCACCTTAGTACTGGAGGCAGGGAATGGACTGTAGGCCAGATGATCTTTTCTAGAAGGTTAGATCTGGTCCACGGCTACCATAGCTGCAACCAGAGAACAGTGAGGAATCTTACTGCTCTACCTCCCCTTTGAATCCACACCTCTGTACTGAAAGGGAGTGAAAATTCATCTGGACCAAAGGAGAGCAAAGAGCAATCTACCTAGCAACAAGAGTCCTTCTGACTCATGTACTAAACGCATCATGGGTTTCAGGTAGTGCTAACGCATATCTTTGCAAAGTCACAGATGATATTGCAAGCTGGGACCATAGTACAGTATTTCCTCTTTCCACAAATCCCATTAACGAGTTCAAACTTGTAGTCAAATACCTAAAACTCAGTTCTGAAAGTGTCAGTATCACAGTATCTAACCCATTTGTGGACCTGGGGTAGCCCCCTCTCATTGCAATAATTGCTAAATATGGAAACCATTCTAAATGGCATTGATTAGAGAAAATGTCACTCTTGTGCATAGGTTATTACAATAGACTCTACTTTTTTAAAGAGAATACTTAACTTTTTCTACATAGGTGGGAAAATCAAACTAGTGGGGGTTTTTTTGTTTTTTGTTTTTTTTTTTTAATGAAGTGGTTTTCTGATGTTGTCCTGATAGAGATTAAATCTATGGGGGGGAAAGAATGCCTTGATGGTGTATGAAAGGATTCCCAGAGATCTGTGGAAACATAATGCAACACGGGGACATACTGAAAAAATCCAAAAGGACTTACGTCCCACCTGTTTACCCTGATAGATGATTTGTTGTGATGTGGAATCTCAAGGTAAGGAGCAGTAAGTACAGAAGTACAATGACAGAAGGCATAAACAAGTCTCTGGTTTCTTTACGACGTTGCCTTTAATTTTAGCTTTTCACCCCAGATAAGATTAGTGGTTCTTTTTTTTAAAAAAAAGGAAAAAAAAAGCAATGACTGAATTTCACATTCACATTTGCTGTAAAACAAAACTGAATGCATTCTTGGCAAATTAATCCTGGTCATTTATCCTGAAGTAGCGCAGCACTTTCATATTCAATCACAAGATTACCTAACCTGTTGATGCTGAATGCTTTGCTCATTAGGTTGCTGTCTAGAGACATTGAGTGCACACATTTGTCAAAAAAATTACTAAGAACTTTCCTGTACATGCATGCACAGCTAAAACATTACATACTTTGCTAACTGTATTTCTTCCTTTAGGAAAAAAACATTCTTTACAGATTGCAGCAGATCTGTTAGAAGAAGGCTGACTGTTACAGAATTACCTTGGTTTATGATTTAGACATTTAAGATCCTAAGTCTCAGAACCACAAAAAGCAATCACAAATATGCTCTTTCAGACCAGGCAGATATAGCAATACTTAATTCTTAAATAGCAGTATTTTTTTTTTCATTATTACATCTCAAAACATCACCAATGAATGAATCATGTACTTTTCATAAAACAAGTCTGAAGTGCCATAAACGTTAATGACATTGCTTGAGAAAGTAAAGTGAGCAAGATTTGGCCCTACTCTGTCATAGCCTTTGCTGAATAGAATACAATTGATTTTATGTATTTGCAGGAATGAGCAGGGAAAAATATTGTGACAAATACATTAGAAGTTAGCAGCTGCACAGATGAGGCTTGTCTGGAATGAGTACAATATGGCTGCATTATTTCCTGCACTATCATTTTTCTTCTGCATGCAACATGCAACCATATTGTTGCAAAAGTTTCATCTGGGGCACACATGATCACTGAATTTGTGGACAAAACAATTCTTCATTCTAATATGAAACACTAACATCTTGGCTCCAAGCTACATGCTAGCGTATACCTTAAATAATGTTTGAGTCAGGCTGTACTGTACACACAATAGACATCATGACTACCGAATAGGAAATCTGCAGAAAATTTGGTAATACCCTTTGAAGTCTATTCCTTGAAGACAGTACTTTAAGTGAAATGAGCTTATTTATAAAAGAAGTGGTTTTTGTGAATGCTTTTATGGGAGACACATTTCAAATAGCTTTAAATATCATTTCCACCTTGGCACTCCAAGAATTTAAAATAACTATTTATTAAAGAAATGTTTCTCTGCTTAGTAAATGAGATAAAGTTAAACAGTAAGATATATTTCATTAGCCTGTAATAAAAAGCATTTAAGACAAATGTTGTTAAACACACCAATGTAATTTTCATCGAATTCTCTGCTGTGGTTTAATATACAATCTGCGTTTTTATGTACTGTATGTGACAGCTTCTAAATTAATTTGTTTGCTGTGGTTCCTTTAAAACCTAAATTACTAGAAAGTTTCAGTAATTTAGTTGACCCAAATAATCTTATGAACTGATTAAGCTAGAATGGTTGTATTAATTTAGACAAATCTGCAACTGGCTCCTCTCCATCCTTTTAAGCTGATCTACAGAAAGGCCTACCTGGATGTTAGTCAGAAGGGTCTCTATGGAGGACAATCCATCAGGGAATAGAAAAGGAGATGGAAAACCTGGAGGTAGTGGTTGCCCATGCCCAGTTAGAGAAAGTTTGTCAAGGCTGTCTCTTGCGGTTGGTGTGGAGAGCGGGGTCTCATCTGTATGTGATTGAAACAAAAATATAGAACAAGTTACGCTTGTCTGTTTTTATTAGACCTCAGTAATGGCTTCCCTAGTGGTTTCCAGAACATTTATTGCAAATTGGTTCCTGCTATCAGGAGAAAATGCTTTCTGCTGAATTTTCTTTAATGAAAAAGCTGTGGAGATACAACAAGATAACATTAATGAGTAACTTTATAAGCCTTTTAAATGCAGTCTCTAATGAGACTGAGTTTACAGTGCCATAGAATCTTTTTAAAACAAATATTATCTCACATATACTTGTGATAATATATTCAGGCTGACTTTATGGGCACCTTCCCAATTATCTCATTTTAGTTTGTGTTCTATTTGGATTGACAATAGAATATTTTCTGGCATGACATATATTTTGTATACGAGAAGTATTTGAATACGAGGCTTCCCATACAATTAACCCTTCCCGCTCTTAATGGTTTCACTTACAGCTCAGAAGATTCTGCAACACCGAGAAAAACTATAGATTCTCAATGCATTTTTAATCATGAAAGTACACCTGATTGCCACAACTGAAACATGTTCTGAACAATACATGAAATTAACAGCATGGTTACAATCACTGGCCTAATTTTTTTAAGCACGGACATCTTCTAACAATTAGTGCTAAACTCCTTAGTGGGATCTTTGTAACAATCAGATCTGATCAGTTCTGACATCACAACGGGAAAAAACTCCCACAGCTTGAAGACTTCTAAGATTAAAGTTTCACAGATAATCTGTGAATGGATTATAAAGTAAATGCCAAAAAAAAAAAAAAACCCACGACAATTAATAGAAACTTCAATATGGTCTTTTTTTTTTTACTTCTTGAAATATTTTTAGACTACTGTTGATATGATACAGAAATTTAGGTCAATTTCTTTGCACCAGATGTTAATCTGAATTTTTCAAAAGGAAGACTATCTATACATATATATAGATATATATATCTGTACATACTCTTCTTACCAAGGGCTCGGTCATTAACTGACACATATTCATGTATCTCAATACAGCACAAGGACATCAGAATGTACTCTTGGTATTATGCAGATCTCTGCACAGCTATTTGACTACAGAAGAGTTTGTCAGGCTTGCTCTTTTCCATTTGGGCTTTGATCATTACAAGAGACATATGTTTGGGGTTTTTTAAATTTCTCTTTCTTTCTGCACTTCAGTTAACTATAGTTTCAATAAATAGTTATACTTCTCTATTTATCCTATTGTGTACATAAGCAGTTGTATTATATGAAAGTTCTGATACTAGTTGCCTAAAAAGAGTTCTCTCTTCAACTAGGGTGCAGTATTTTCTTAAGTGGACATTGTCTAGGACCAGAAAAATTGAAATCTGCAGCAACAAAGGGTGACAGTGTAGGCTTTGACAACCCCAGGACCAGAAAACCATAACTCTGAGTCCCAGTTCATTCCAAGAGTCCCCCATCTACCGCTACTCCAGAAGGAAGTAATCTCCATCAACCATGCATTCAGGTGCAGGTTTCTTGCCCCATCTCCTCACCAGCTCTGTTGTGTTGGTCAGTATTTACCGTGCTAGAGTAAAAGCCTCACCCACTATGTCGCTCCACAGAAATACCCAAACAGGCATTTGGACATCTGCTTCTGGGCTGGTTCCACTTAGCTCTTTCTATAGCTAGTGGAGAGAAGCAGACATCAGTTTAAGGCACTAATCCGTCTGAACTATTGCAGGCATCTACTGCAGGAGGAGGCAAATCTTCCTCTAGAAGTGCCTGTTGACTGTAAGAGAAGCCTAAGCTGACTGGCTCAGATGGAAAGATCTACTTTTGGTGAGATCAGTACTACCATGGAAGCTGTTCTTCGTACTCCACTGTGGCTCAGGCTAAGAGTAGCCTACACAAGCAGTAAGACCCTGTTTCATGTCCTCTATTTGTCACAATTTGTGTTCAATTACTGCTTTCTCATAAAGTCGTCATTCAAAAGCTTACCAAGGTAAGCCTCGTAAAATAAATTGATGTTGACCAAGGAAAGCTTCAGCCTATTCAGAGTCATAAAAGATTTTTTCAGCTATATTTAAGTTTTCCACTCATATCACAAAGTGCTGAGAAAAATTGGCTGTAGATTACTGAACTATTTCCTATTTACCTTATCAAGATTCAAAGCAGGCTCTGAAAAATTTACTCTGTGGATGTATTCTCTGTCCTCATGCTACCCCACAGCAACATGGATATATCTGTAGTCATTTTGCAGTAACATACTAAATTTGGCCCTAAATCTGAATTGTTTCTTTTCTTCCCAACTTTTGAAATATTATAGAACTATTCATCACTTCATTAGAAAAAATAAATTAGGCATTCCTGGGTATTGCAAACTAGCTTATTGTTCTCAGATCATCCTGCTAGTTCATCTTCTCAAATCCTAGTCTAGTGTGAAAAATCATTACCAAATGTTTTTTTTCCAAACTGCTGTCAGAATTGTTATGCTTTCATTAATCAAAAGAAACAACCCAAACCTTAAACAAAACTGGTTAGACAATAGATTGATAAACACTACACAATATCATTGCATAGGTGAAAACTTTTTTTTTATAGCAAGAAAGAGTCTAATCACTAGTATGCATGGTGGAGCTGATCCACATAAATGAGAAAGTAAACTGAAAAAAGACACCATTTGCATCCAGGATTGTCAGAGAAATGGCCCAATGACCTCTCATACCTTCTGAGACAACTTAGAATCTTACTAATATTTTATGTCTCAAATTGTCAAAATATTTTAAAATATACTAGATAAAATTGACCCACTTACTTAAAAATTCCTTAGGCCTTAATTCACTCAAAAACTATGCTCTTCCATGCAATTGCTGAGATGCAGAAAGCTCCTAACACAGGTCTTGTAATAGAATTTAAGCAAGGGATTACATTTTTTACTGTATTACTGCTTTAAAATTAAATATATGTTAAGTTTACTGTATTTTGTGCATACTCAAAACATGTTGTGAAGTTCGCAAAGATTTTTCTAACAATGTGTGGCATGGTTTTGCAATAGGCAAAGTAAGTGAAAAAAAGGCTAAAGTTATGCAGAATGGTATGAACTCAAAATAACATCCAAACTCTTATGTTATAATAAATAACAGAAACAAATTTACACTGAAGGGTAAGACTAGAGAGCTGAACTTACTATGAACTTATTTTAATGAAACGTCAACTCAGAAAAAAAAAGTCAGACTAATGTGACTTTGTTTTCTTGATGTCCCATGTGAAATAAACTTTGAGTGCGAGTATGTTTGAAATGGAGCAAATGTACATATATACACAGGAAGCATGGATATTTGTGGATGTGAGATAAGCGATGACTGAGGGAATCTCGAAAAAATGCATTTTTAAGAAAAACCACATTGTAAACACAGCCAATTAAAACATAACCACATATCTTAGTAGCAAAATAATATGACCTTTTGCAATTAAGGCGTTTTAAAATCTTGCAGAAGTCCTCTTTTCTGAATACGATGATGTATCTTTGTTTCCAAATAATCATTACCCTAACATCTTTTAAACTGTTACAAAGGAACTACTAACGTTCCTCTTAACCTACCAGCAGAGCAACACTGCAAAAATGATGAGCCCTTGCTGGGAGACAGAGATCTAGCATTTTCAGTCTGAACGCATCAAAGGAAGCATTCGAAGACAAGTCAGGGCAAGAGGGGAAAGAGGGTCAGTCTACAACTCCATTGTTGGAGTTGGGAGCACAACAGTGTAAAGAAAAGGGAAAAAAAAGAAAGAACAAGGCAGAACAAAGAAGTGTCCGGGCCTGCCTTGACTTGTGCTGGGAACTGAGATGTTATAAATTAACAAATAAACAAAGATAGGACAAGCTGTTACCCAAGCCTCTACAGTATCTGAGCAGAGATGAATATGTGCCTTGACATATGAACTAAATCACCATAATAGGCAAGTCCGAATGCAACACATATCTTTAAAATATTTGTAAATGCTACATCCACTCCATCCATTGTTCCTCAATTTCCAAAATTCACCTGGTTTTGTTCAAATCAGATTTTATCTGCAAACAGCAGCTGGTTTGGGCCCAACACAACGAACATTTTTCACTGTGTTTGGTTTGTTGCCATTCTATTTTATTCTTTCACCAGATAACATGGAAACAGACATCCTGGAAGCTGTGACAGCTATTCAAACAATAATAGATGAATAGAGGTAGCCATTCTCTTGTCTTTGTTCCTAAAAGCAAGTAGGATAAGTTCAGACCGGTCACCAATCAAACTGGAGAATATTGATATTGCCAGGATATGAAAGCAAGTGATAATAGCTGGCTCCAAAAAATACTATACAGATTACTGCCTTTCTGTAATCATTTCATGGTTTTTTGCAATGCATCTTGATGCTTTTTTGTTCTCTGTAAAATATTTCATATGTATTTGTTCCTAAAACAGGCTCATTCTTCCCATTTGAATGATGAAAGAGGATCCTGTTTTCACTTTTTACTATCATAAATCTGGTGCATACATTTTTGTGGAAACAATCTATTCCATTTGGCTTAATATGATTTTGGTTTATGTTGTCAAACACCCTTTAGCACGAAGTTTTATATTTCACCTTCCTCAGAGTTAGAGGTTTCAGGTGTGAGAAGCTCTTCTATTTTAATTCATCTGTAATTGTTGATTCATATTAATACAAAAGAACAGGGGATCCCATGTCCTGAACTGAAATGTTTACCAACTTCAGGCAGATTTAAAAAAAAAAAAAAAAAAGCCTCTTGCTCAATTCCCGTATCATTTGGCTGCTTTATAGATTTGCTCATTCAGGATTCACCCTGCACATAACTAGGGGCAATGCGAGATGACTGTGAAGGATGTTACGAACTGTAAAAGGAATGTACTGAAACTAGCTGATATAAAAACATATTTTTTTTCAATCTACCTTTTAGTTTCTTCTTTTTAAGCTAAAAACAGTTATCCAGGACACCCAAATACTCTGAAATTAAAACATTTGCCACTGCAGCAGCTGGAAATAAGGGCAGAATATCAAATATTCAGATAGACTTGACTTGCTGGTTGTTTCTGTAACATTTCGAAGAGGCTGGTGCTCTCACAGTTAACAATACCCCTGCAAATGCTGTCCACAGAGTTCTATTTCTTGGCTTGGTATGTTTGCCTGAGGACTTTGGGAATAGTAACTCACCAATAATGAAATACGACTAAAAGATTAAAAGCTTACATGGAAAGGACCACAGCTACTAAGAATATGTTTCTTGGATGTGTACATTGCACACAATAGCTTTATACCTGGTGCAGTCACATATATTTGTGCAAATAGGTCTTGCAGAACTCATACAGCTGTGTATCACTTCTACCATTATGACCATTTTCATAAGCGGCATGGCTTCAAAATATGCACACTTTCACTTCATGTAAAGGACTACAAAGGAATAAAAGTACATAAGAACCTAGTTTTATATGTCCACTTTGGAGGTAGGTTTAGAGGCCCATCAACATTAAGACTCATCTTTACTGACAATTCTGTCTGATTTTAACCACTGAAAATACAATATTCTAACTTGAAGCTTGTCCTTTTTGGAAAAGAGAGTTTCAATTAATACACTTCCAGTATTTCTTTAATCCTTTAAAGAAAATGCAGTCCCTACAGATCATTCTTCACTGCAGCACAGGGTCACTGAGCATACTGCAGTTGGAGTTGTCTCCATAATGGCAAATTAGAGCCAGATGGAGAATCACCCCTTGAACACAAGATTAGGGACTTCTCTTTCTCCCAGGTTCAGTGATATCCCTTCTATGCTGGTACCTTGCAAGCCAATTTATCTATAAATACAGAGGAAAAAAAGGAACATATTGCTGGCTGGAATCGGGACGTGGGGGTTTGGAAACAGGGATGACTTGACAAGGAGACAGAGACTAATCAAGAAGTCAGGGAACGCTGAGTTGAGAAAATAGGAAAGAAGGACAGTCAAGGTGGCCGAACACTTTGGAAAGGGATAATAGGATTGGGATTATGTGGTGAAGGAGGGGAGAAGGAGTGCCCAGGAGCAAGAAATTTATACTGACTCAGCAAGAAATGAACAAAAGAGCCAAACTGTGTTTTTTTAACACAGTGTATTTTGTACAAGTAATTCTTGTAGTATTTCAAGAACTGTGGTTCAATGTAAATGAAATTTATAGCTGTCAATAGCAAATATATAAAAATATGTTCTTTAAAGACCACATATTTTAGTTTTGTTAAGGAATGGTTGGTGTAACATCACTAGAAATGAATGGAAAGAGTTGGCAAAATATATCTAAAAAGCAAAAATGTAATTAGTGGTGATGTTCCAGCTGTGAGGATTTCTTCAGGCTTTTTGGACTAGATCAAGTTCAGTTTATTCTTCATTTTACATGTCCCTAGGAGGGCCTCAGAGTCAATCAGCGCAACTTATCTAATTTTCTCTTTCAATAAAAGGATTATTTTAATAACCTTTATCTTATTTTGCAGGCTATTACTGATTAGGGCTGATTTATTTATTCTAAGGATTTCACAATATTTCAGAATAAATTATCATTCATATTTTTAAACAAATGTATTTTACCATACAATTGAATGTTAAAATACCAGTGATGTTTCCACTTCGTGAATTTTGGCATCATAACACATAACACACAAAACAAAATTATATGGTTTCTCTGTCCCCGTAATAAAAATTACCCTGTTCACTCACAGAATTTATCACACATTTTTTTAAAGTGCATAGAATGGTCAGAAATAAAGAAGAAATGGGATATTCAGAGATGATTTTGCATATATCTGATAATTATATAGTACAAATATCTTGAACACCTAACAGTAACTTACATTAATTAACCCTAAAGATAAAATTATGGTTATAAAGGCACAGTAAATATTTTTATTGCATTTTTAACAATGTATTAGTATAAATGCAAGGCACTTTATAATACTATAACCTGGAGTTCTTAATTATGAGAACTATGTCCATTATTTCTTTTTTAAAGAACCTTATATGCTACTGGCAGGGATCAGATGCAGCTTAAGGCCATCTGTGCTTTGGATGCTGAAAAAAGTATAAATGTATTTTACTAGTTCATGTGAGATGTCCCAATTAGTACTCTGCTAGCTCCACTCCGTCAGCCAGGCAATACTGAGTGCTAAAAAGAATGTTTCTTGGCTTCATAGCAATTCTATGAGAAATGCTTATATGCATAAGTGTATGTGGAGGGTTGTATAAATGTGTCTCCCTATAGGTTCAGAAGAGTCATTCTGAGCTTTTTCTGAGGTCGTGCTGAGGGGTGTCCATAATCACCTATGTAGTAAAGGGATATCTGGTTAGGAAATCAAAACTGACCATTCATGATACTAGCTATTTAATCTCCTTTACTGCACTGGCTACAGAAGCTGGCTCCCTCACCTAGGTAGCCTGATTGTACATTTAGCTTTCCTAAATGTATGCAGAATCAAAGAGCAAGCCAAGTATTTTGAGTCTGAACTAAATTCCTGATTAACATCAAACTTCAAATTAGGGATTGGATTTAAAGACTGCATAATTAATACATTGTACACTAAACCTCGTATTTTCAAAATTCTGGACGTGAATATGCACATCTCAACTGACAAAAGCAAGACACAGGCAACACATCCACAGTATGCATGCTTATTTTTGTGCTGCCTGCTCCTCTCTATATTTTAAATGTCTCCGTATGGCTACTGCAAAATGCAGAAGAAAAAAATTTACAGAATGTAACACTTGCATTTTGCTAGATTTTATTGGATCATTTCAAGTGCCACATGATTTGGATTAATAATCCTCTAGACATGTTTCATGAAAATTGAAAAACAACTATTATTTTGGGATTTAAGGTGATTTAAAAAATAAGGAATACCAATAATACTAGCATTTTTGTCATTGTCAGCTGAAATAACACCACTCCTTTTTTGTAAGCATAACAGTAGTAAGAAAGGAATTCTTGATAAGAGCACAGCTGGTAACTTGTAATTCTCTGAAGATGAAGGTTTTATGGTAATACCTGGAACTGCATTGTATTCACACTGTTTTTCTTGGTCTGTGTTCAGTTAATAATTCTAATATTCATTCTCTTCAGGAAAAAAAACAATTAAGCCAACATTTTCAAGAAGTCCGTATCTAGCCATGTTGCAATTATGGGGGACTAAGCATCAATGCTCCTGCTGCCTTGTCACATGGCTCATGTTCTTGGTAATCTGCTGACAGCATGAATCGGATGCCCAAACAGAAAATGAATAGACGGCGATGTGTCTGTGCAACACTTGTCAGCTGTCATTCATTCAGCAACACATAACCTGTCCCACACCCTCATCTCCAGAGTGCTGGCAAGCAGATGAGGTTGACCAGGCATGCTTGGCACCTGGTGTAAAGTGGCAGCACAGAAGTCAACAGTACTGCATTTCACAAATAAATATGTCAGAGAAGTTCAATAGAGAAGACAAAAGAGGTTTAAACACTTCGCATTTATGGTGGCTTATACTGGTCATCTGTCCCAGCAGAAAAATATTTATGTGGTCAGAATTTGTAAAACTGGCTCTATCGATTAATGTGTTTTGTTTAACTGAATATTCATACAGAATACTGTCATGTTTCTTCCTAAAATAACATGAGAAAATACCAGATTTTAGATTAATATATAATATGTTCAGTGATAATGCTTTTTGCAGAAACCCAATACTTTAAAAACAAGTGAACTGACATTCACTTCACTTTCCTGTAAGATCCTATTAATGCATATGATTTTAATAACTTCTTTCATAAAAAGCATTCTATCAAGTACCTCTAATATTCAGACTGGCAATATGAGATGACCAGTCTAAAAATGCCTAGCAAGACAGAAACATACTAAGAAAACCTGTTCCCAGGCTTTCTCCATGCCAAAATTCCTACCCCAGATGTATTAGTGCCCCACTCTTAGAGCCAAAAATGTCGATACGATAAAAGGAAATAATAAAAAAAATAGTCAGATCAACTCATCCAACACAATTGTATGGGGTTATTTGGTAAATATGTTCAGGAATTCTTGAATATGCAAAGAAAAGCTACAAATGCATAGGAAATGCAGGGGAAGAAACCCTGCTTTGAAAAGAAAGTGCCTAGGGGATTGCGTTGGTTAAGCCCTGCAGTCATGTTTCTGAGCGGTTAAGGTGACAGGTGTTTTATCATCAATAGTTCAATAACATCTAGTCTTTGCTTAAGTACCCAAATGGCAATACACACTTTTTACCGAAATACGTGATCTAGTAACTCCAAGATCTTAACTCTTCTCACAGCTAATACAATAATTGTTACTGAAAACAAAAGGATGTGAAGCATCCCATTTTGACAAATTCTCACCAGGAAGGCTACATGATGAGTGAACTGTTTTAGTATCACAAAGCAGAACACAGAGGCTGCTTAGTTTTGGGGCTAAAACCCCCACATTTGCGTAAGAGACTATCAATTATATTTAACTCACTTTTTAAAATGGTTTCACAATCTTTTTTTTTAACAGATATAATAAACGTCCTTAATGTGTCTATCTATGGAATGGCTCCAGTACTCAGATGCAAATGTTGTAGACAATAATTGATGTACACATTTTGGATTATATGGTTATGATATCCTAATAGAAATTTGGCTGTCTGCCTATGGGAGTTCAATATGAGTTTCATAGTTTATAGCATCAGAAACAGTCCTTTACAATATTATAGCCACATTTCTCAACCCATTGCCTATAGATTATATCCTAATATCTGATTTTCACAGAAATCCATAATAATAAACAAACCAAAATCCCTAAACCCCAGAGTGCTCAGAAACAAAATTCAGAATGAAAAGGCAAGCATTTTTACATCTGATATGATTCCTCTTGCAATTCATTCATCAAACATCTGCAACAAGCTGCCAGAATGTGTCCATTAGTGAGATTTCTATGGCATTCACTAGCTTGATGCTCACTGATAGAATAATATAGAAGTTTTACCTCTAATGTTTTCTGCTCCATTTGAGGCATCCACTTTAAAGTGAGATTTGGCCTGCATGTGTCTTCATGTCTTGGAATATGTAATTTATGCTAATATATCAGAATACATATTAGAGAAGACCAAAAAATATCCTTTATGTATTTATACATTGTGGGTCACATTCAGCACTGATTTAAGAAGATGAAAAATAGTTTGGAGTCATCATGTAACCTGGATCAGTTTGGTTTACATTAAATACAGAAAATTAAGGTACCTTGCACAGCATACATGCCATATACTTACTGGTAAATTAAAATCTTTCCCAGGCTCCAGTTTAAAACCTTCATGCAAATTAAATATTGCATTCAGTCTTTCACCTATATTCTATCATAGTATCAAGGAAATATGCATTGTAACTCCATTAAAGGGATGGATCTTTTTACTAATTCTGTTTCACATAAAAATTTCTGTTAATGTTTCAATAACATATTTGAAAAATTATCTATTTCGTTCCTTAAGCAATTATAAATGCTGTGCCATAGAAGCAAAATACAAATTCTAAGAGTGGTTCAAATGCTCTCTACTACTTTATGATAATTCATGTATATGATAACTGTACATAAACAAAACAGGAATCCAAAGATCTTTACCATTATGGTACTGTGAAAACAGTTACTGCCTAAACAAACCGAAACAAATCACACAAGCTTTATTATCTTAACCTGATGAGTTCATAATATATTTAAGGATAATACTTTTATTCAGCATCCTGATAGTAGGTTGGCTTTTAGCCCACCTAGAAAAAGAGCAAGAGCTGCATCAGGAAATGACGGCCCCACATGGTGTTACGAAGTGTTGCACCCAGAAGATTGAGACAAGCAAGTCATAACAAATTCAGTGATTTTCCTTCAGTTTTTGAAAGGAAGTCAGTGCTACTAATGAAGGCTGCTCTTCTACCAAATTTCAGTACAATTCCATGAGCTCAAAACCTAAAATCTAAATTCTTCTTTAATTATTTTCAGAATCACTGTCCTTTGTCTTCCCTTTGTCCTAGCTTTTCTGTAATTCAGCATATTCTACTGCTTCCTACAATCTTTTCCTTACTTCTCAAACCTTTTTCTCAGTAACATTTATTTCTAAAATTTCTTTGTTTCAGTAGTTTCTTGGCCTTCCAAGCTATGAAGAAATTAGTCTGCTTGTTGAAATTTCAAGTCTAACTAAAGACCAGAGGAGAAAAAATACAGTTAGAGAAAAAGAGAAGACTGTGACAGAAATCTGAAGAGAGAAAACAGCCTAAATAATCTCCCTATTTGCAAAAATACAACAGATCTTGACTCCTTTTCTGCTTATTCATTTGCAGATGTAAAACTATGAAAACAAGATCCAAATCATTATCAAAACAGATAAGAAAGTGGAAAATAAATTCTTAAAAGTACCTGTTAAATTTATGCTCCATTTTCCTATATTTTGGTATAATCATAATTGGAATGGTCCTAATCTGACTTTTGATATTCTTTTTGTAATTATAAATAGTTCAAGCCAATATAGTTATGTTTACATGGGAATGTGTAGGAAGGTTCAACATTAGGTCCAGTAGTTTGAAATATAATAAGCATTTTACTATCACTTTGGTCTATAAAAGAAGACACCACTATGTAGCACCACGCCATTTTCAGTGTGGAAAGTAAATGAAGATTTGTTGAATACAAAAGCAACAGACATCTTAGACATGAAAACAGCAAGAGCTTCAGCTGGCACAGACCTTTTCGGTTTTGTAGAGGAAATGAAGTTGAGTCAATGATCTAATCCTATGCTTAATCACAATTCCCCAAAAGATTAAGAGTACAGAAGCCATTTCTAAGTCTAGGACTTGCCTCACAACTCTTACACAATGTGTTAAATTTGTGTTTCAGGTTAAGAACAGGAGGGAAAAAAACCCCAAGGGAACACATTCAGAGAAACTCTGCTTTAACCCTATCGCTATATTTGGCTGTTCCGTCTTTGTACAGCATTAAGGGTGGTATTGTACAGTCCCATTATACAGCAGATGTTAAATGCAAAGTAAAATAGTCAGTTGTAAATGATTGATGATCCTCTTTACTATTTCAAAATAAGCCCTGGTTATTTATATAGTTTTGGACACTGCTTGAAAGCATCATATTAAACCTAAACAATTGATCCATTTTTCAATGGCTTTTGTGTGTAATGTATTATGTATGTTTTTACATTCTTCTGTGTAAAAGGCCCTGGTGTATGAGAAATGTTTGGAGTTTTGAGTGCTCCACCCAGTCCATATGGTAGGTTTACTCTGTGTGTAAGACCTACCTTTTTCCACCAGGTCCATATGGCAGGCTTAAGCTAACCAGGGCCTTCTATCCTCCACAGGGGCCATATGGCAAAGAGAGTTCGGTGAACATTCATTTACCGTGTATTAATATTTTACATGTCTCTAGCACATACACATACATACAGACATGTATACAGTGACCAGATTGGGTACAAAAGACTTAGCTCCTGAAAATACTTAAGCCACGTAATCAATACACCTATGACAATACGATATGAGATGTGGATTCTGTTTTTTATGTTTTACTAAAAATTTGAAAACTCAATTTAATAATTTATCAAATTATTTGATAAACTCATCTGATGGCTTTAAACATTGTGACAGAGTATTACTGAATTATGCTAACAAACTGGTAGACATGATTACAGACAACAGTTCAGTATTACTTTTTAATATTACCTTACAAGAACAGAACCAAATCCCTTGAATCCACCCACTACCAAAGTGCACATACTATAGACAGGTTTTAGTATCTTCAGATTCATCTCTACGCTGCCCTACTAATAGCAGGTTTTGAGCGGGTTACTGCTCTCTTACTGTATTTAAACAAAGTGGCAATAAACCAGAGAAAAAATAATTCAATATAGCCAGTAAACTATACGCAGAGATAACTATTTACAAGTCACGTGTAAATAAGTTACTATTTCCTGTAGACACTATGCCTCTACCCTTTCTACTGGAGTGAAAGGAACAAAGTATGATCTGAGAGCCATAGTATGTTCCTTCTACTGTCTGTACATTTCCTGTACCAGTATAACTAGACGCAGAGCTACAACATGAGTAAAACAGTTGCATTGGGTTGGATGATTAAGGACATGGATTTAAAATCAACTAAAAAAAAAAAAGATGGTGACTTTAAATTGTAATCCATATTTTCAAAGTAATTACTCTAAAATTGATACATTGTTATAGCGTTTACAACTCAATCCAAAGCTTTGCTGTAATTCTGAAGTAATTTAGGAACACTCAGCATTTTATTTATACAGGAAAGATGGAAGCAATTTGTAACATGTTTATGAAAGTTTTATTGCACCTACGAGCTGATTTAAGAAATGGAAAAATATTCCCCAGTAGTAGAAATTTTACAAACAACTTTCACTTATTTGAGACTCAGAACATAATGAAATGTAAAAATTATAATATATTGGTTTTATTCACAAGATTTATAGTGCTTTCATCTGATTTCCTCTTGTTTCAGTTCATGTAAATAACCCCTATGTTGTTACATGAATATTCAAATATCTCAAAGAACTATCAGTGTTGAAAATAAATAGCATAAAGAATTCAGAACAAGTATGCATGTACATGCTCTCATAGTTTATTTTTGTATATAGCATTTATGGTTTTTTCTGCAATCAATCAATAAAATATGGAAGAGTTTTCCACAAGGAATGTATCTCCTCCTTTCAAAGGAGCCAAATAACAATAAACATTTTAAGAAACCATGAGTATTTTATTAAAGATTAAAAAAGGCTAACTACTATACTCATGCCTCTTCCTCCTACCTTCCCACTTTTAATCATAGCCAAATACAGCTAAATCAATGGGAAAAAAAAGCTTTATTAAGCTCAGGGTTTAAGAAACACGACCCCAAACTCTTTGCCTCTAACTTTCATTGTAGGAAAGGCATAGTATATATCTTTAGTATTCATTTATCCCCTTTGTTTCAGTTGTTCTTTTGTGCTATATTCTCTCTGTATTGCCTTTTGCGTGTTCTGCTTCTGTTTCCAATCTATAATGTATAGGTACAAACTTTTAATTCTGAATTTTGAAGGATTTGTCTATCTGCATAGTTGCTCATAAAAATACACGTACAGAGCTCACTTTGTGATCAGTGGGGTTTACAGAGTGCCTAAAAGAGATGAAGGGTAGAATCCCTCTGCCTAGGTTATCCAGGGAAGCAGTAGTCCCTAAATAAGGGCCTAAATTCTCCATACAACAAAGAAGAGAAGGTAGGTGTCTATCAGATGTAGCTGATAGACAGTGCTTCAACTTTAGCAGCTAGATTCTCCCTCTTCAGGCTTTCACATGCCCCTTCCTCACTTCATGAATCATGCAAAGAACTAAGAGGACTATCTGAGAAGCCTGTGTTTCAACAGCATAGACCCCACTATGTGATTTGGAACAGAATAAAAAGGAAGATACATAGATAGATAGATTGATGGATGGATGGATGGATGGATGGATGGATGGATGGATCAGTCAAATACTTACTCATTTAATACAATTTAGAGATGGAGAATCTAGTCATAACTAAAATTATTAGTACACTGTTAAGATACTTGTCATGTTAGAGTAGCCCACAATTTTAAACACATTCTTATAAAAGTATAAACTATAATTTTATGCTTTGTACTTTCTCACTGAGTCAGCAGTTTTCTCTTTTGGGAGAACATGTTAAATTAATTCAGCTTCTCAATTAAATTCTTTATACATACATACATATAAAGAAAGAAAAGGTATGAACCTGACTTCATAAATACAATTCTGTGGGATTTTGTTAAAGTTTAGATGTATAGATTTGTATTTGAAATCCTCTGAAGGTTACAGGGTGAAACCTTCCAACAATATCTCCAAGTCTTCAGGGACCAAATCCCATTATGTGGAGTTCAGTGAAGAGGGTAAACACTACCATAAAGAAATACAAATTGCACATATTTCCCATTTAGCCAGTGTCACAAAAGTTCACCATTTAGAATTCTAACCAGTTAGGACTTATTCTTGGAGGTCAAGTACCTTGTGAACCTTGTCATCTCACTGATGACATCATATCCCATCCATCAATTCTTTCAGGAGCACACTTGCCATCTGCTCAGCACGCTGTAATAACTTATTAGACATATTCACAGGGTAACAATCTGTACAATGACACTGTTATCTTAATGCTGGCACATAGAGAGATAGCAGCCATCGTTTCCCTGTCACAGCACAATTATTCTACCTTCCAACTTTAAAAGAGAAGTTACTTGGATATTTTAACTTCTTACTAAATCACATGGAAACAATGAATTCTCATCAGAAATATATTTTTGTCTTTGTGGTGGTTTTTGAATGGGAACTGATAAATTAAGGCTACAGCACAAAGTACTAAGTTCAGTTTGAAAGTTTTTGCAGTCATGCTCATTCGTTAGAGTGCAAAATAAATAAATAAAAACCATACAATACAATCACACGCATACAAATAGCACTGAAATCCAACTTACTCTTTGCAAACATATTAACTTTCTAGAACTACTACTTCTTTTATTTCTCTACCGGTCTGAAACATCTCTTCTTTCTAACAGCAATTACTAGGTGGAAATAAAATATGCAGCCAAAGTGCTCATATTAAGCCTTAAGACTTTTTGGAACCTAAAATCAATGTGAATTTTCATAGATGCCTATATATTTTTGCAGCTTTTGTAAAGCATGTTAATATTGAGCATAGTTAGCACAGCTGCTGTCACAGCACTTATGACTTAATAAAAGTCCACTATAACTCTCCTTCAACTTCAAAAAATATTTTCAGAAAAAGGGCAATATTTATTTTGCATTACACAGAATTCATCCTCTGTTCCTTCCTTTGGCTCGTCATTTATTCCAGCTTACACTGTGATCAACATTGTACTAAAATAAAGTCAAGTACAACAGCCGCTCTCTGCCCATCAAAACTCACAGACGTCTGCCAAGCACTTGTAACAGCTGGTGTTACATTAATTAGTTTAAACTATTTATTTCATCCATCTCCAGAGCAGATTGAGCAAAAACATTAGAGATTATTCTAGCATCTGTAAGTGCCCTGCAAACATTAACCAACCAAAGTTAGAATATTAGTCATTAACTCATAGTATATGTGATTTAAGATTCTATACACTTATTGTAAATGAAAAAGAAAATTCTGCAGTTTAGCACAGCTCTGGTAAGTTTTCTTTGACTGCCTTTTTAAAAATCTGCGTTTTAAACTTATATAAGACTTTGTGCCCATAAAGTTTCTTTTAAAAAAAAAATTATTACTAGAAAGCTATTATAATTCCTGGCAGCATGGACCATTAAGCAATATATGACAGGGACTGGGTGACTCAGTGGATTAGTCAGAGGTTTTATGTCCACTGTTGGAATCCAGCCCTAAATATGGTGATCAAAACAGTGTTATCAAACGGTTGTAAAAATCTCAATTAAAATCACTCCTATAGCCTCTACTAAGTTTTTAGTGGACAACATAATAGATCTTTCACTATTGACAGAGTTCTCACAACTATCTTTTTTCTTTTAATAGGCTGAGAATGGATGCTGGCAAAAGAATGTTGATTATAAGAGGTCCTAATTCTGCATTCCCTACTCAAATGGCTCAGAAACAGAAGCCAATGCAAGGATGGCAGGAGTAGGCTCACCGCCACTGTCCGTGGGCTCGCCTCCATCAAAAATAAAATGCTTCCAACATTGCTCAATGAAATACTTAATGTGAGAATACTTATTTTTAGTGCCTAGGGCTCAATAAGGAAATCAAAGTCCTGTGCAAATGCTTGAGAGGTAACTCCTTCCTCAAAGAACTCGGCTGTAAATAAGCACACAGAGAAACAGAGGCACAAAGAGGTGAAGTGCTTTGCCCAGAGTCACACACCAGGTCACTAGCAAAGCCTGAAACACGATCAAAGTCTCCTGACTCTCATCTAGTTGAGAAACATTGCTCCATGAGGATTCCCAAAACAATATCAAAATCCAAGAGCTCACTTGCAGAATAAAAAAGGAGTAAAGCAGGTTTGTCAACATATGAAGTTTAGTAGAATCACACTCATACAATAATGTCCTCAAGTCTGACTAGATTCTTTTCTTTTTTCAGTATTATACCATGGAAACATATATTATAATAATAATAAATGTAGTTACTGATATTAGCATCAGATTTAATTAAATGCATCTAAAAATAATAATCAAATTTATCAGTTTAGAAAGCTACACCTACCCTCAAAATATTTGTGTTTAAAAACAAAATTAATTAACAGATTCAGTTTCACTATCCGAACAGTAAAGTGAAAAAAGCAACCTGACATTTACATTTAACTGAAATATATATCCTGAATCTGTGCTATCGCAGTCCTTTAAAGCTCTGACTGACTTCTTATGTCTTGCTAAGGCCATGCAGAAATGAGTGTAAGTGATGGAAAGTGAAGAAAGAACTATCAGCTATTTAAACTTTTCAACCTTGTCCCATCTCTGGTAAACAAGATTTTTTTCTCTTTGCTTTATTCATTTTACATCTCTTTTTCTCTCTCTGCATATAAGTATGTGAACATATATGCATGCATAAGTATGCAGGCATGCATGTATGTATCTATGTATATACATTCAAGATACTTACTGCAATTTTTTCTGCCCACGGCACAGTGGTTCCTCTTACTTACTCCACCAGCCAGAAAGGCAGGCACACAGATAATGCCAAACTTGCTCCAGACCATGCAAAAGGAAGTGCCAAAGCATATATAAGAATGGCCTCCTCAAACAATACTAATAGCTCTTTTTCATGCTTACTCTTTATTGGCCTCGACAGACAGCAAGAGCCAGACACTCTTTTCTATTCTTAGGTTCCCAGAATTTAAAACATGCTACATCTGCCAAATATCTGTTAGGTTACATGGGTATTGCTATTCAATTATTAATTTTTATTTTTATTTTTAGTACAAGAACAGTTATTGAAATAACTTGTTGGACAGCCTCTTCTTAAAAGACAAAAACCACAACAATCACAAAACTTCTGATCAGATGAAACAGTGCTCTGATTTAAAACCTCTCTCGGAAAAAATTATATATCCCCAGTTCATTCTCCTTCTAAAAAATAATTTAAAAAAGTATACTGAATCTCACCACAGAACATGGAGCATTTGATTGTTTAACTAATGCCTTATAAATGATTCATTAAAAAAGCCTGGTTCAACCAATGTTCTTAACTAATACTGACCAGCAGGTTCTGTTTTCATTTACACCACAATTGGTGCGTAAACAAAGGCAGCAGAGCCCCTCGCAGACATATTCTGCACAACCCCCCCTTCAAATTCAAGTAGTACATAGCGTTAGAAACTCTTTCGGTATAATACATTTCTTGCATGCTCATTTTTTTAGTTAGCATTACATGCTCAATTTTTAGTTTCTAAACACAACCCCAAGGGAGTCATGTACATTCAACAGAAAAGTGTTAACATGTTCCCAGTTCAGTATTCTGCTTTACCTCTTGCAGTGATCAGTCTAAATGTACGAAAGCTACTGGCCAATTTAGATTTTTTTTTCCTCCCTTTATTTCTTTTTCCTTGTAAAATTCCTCTTTATGCAATAGGAAAGTTAATTGTTAAACTTTGTTACAGAACCCTTTGTTCTTGCTGAAGTCACTTTGCTTGTCTCTCCTACTGTAAGGACACCAAATCCTAAAAGCTGGCAAGAATGCATATGTTTATTTCACCATTGCTCTGCAATTACTGAATGCCACTTAATTATAGCAACAGATGCTCGAGTGTAGGAACCAGAAAAATCAAACGCCTCATTTCCAGGTTATTTTTTTCCATTGCTTCTGCCAACAGCAGATGTGTGAGCCCCTTGTGCTCTGGCGTAAATACTTATCAAATCCTAACAGGTCACCTATGTCACAAACAACATTTCAGATGCAACTGTTTCACCTGATAATAGGCTCTGAAAATAAAACTGTGAGCTGTAAATACAATGTATTCGGAATGAAATGCCATAATGTGAAATTGCTTTTTCTCCAGCTACAACAGAAGTCCTTGACAGTTTTTGGCAGTGATAAATCACCCTCCCATTAATTGTCTCCTCTCTCATTGTGAGGTGAGCTGCTAAAAGGGGCAGTCAACAAAAATGACTTAAAGGACAAATTTTGGCAAAAAGACAATGAAGAAATCTGTCATTGCTAAGCCTCCAGTAAACTGTCATGAAACAATCAAAATATATGTAGCTGAAGTGTTTATGTCTTTGTTAGAAAGGTTATAGGATGATAAGTTTATAGTTAAAACAGGAAGCTCAGAGGAACCGAAGTTGCAGGCCCTTGAGGCACCGTTTCTCCCTGTGCTCTTTAAAATTGTATGCAAATCCTATTAGGGCTTCAGTTTACACAGTATTTGCTGGTCTAATCAACCTTATTTTCTGACTCTTCTGCCCCCTCACCCCAGACAACAGAAAGTCCCTGTGAAGGCATGGTGCCAGCTACAATTCTTGCACCCAGCTTGAAGAGCCTTCCTTTTGAGTGATTTAAGCCTGAGAAGACGACACTTAGCACCTCACAGAAGCTGACCCTTCCTTCTAACCCCTCCACCTCCTGGTGTTAAGCAGAGAGCAAGGCCCTCTCACTGAGTGGCTCCCATACATTGAGAAGCAGCCTTTGCCTCCTGTAGAACCGGCAACGTTACCAGCACCCACTCACGGACCCAAGACCGAGGCGTGTGAAACGACGTCTGCTACCTTCTCCTCCCAAATGACACTCGCCACAACTCACTCGACCTAGCTTGGCTCCGTTCCGCAAATAACTCTTCCCCGCTGCAACTTTTCTATGGACTGAACAAAACTGAATCTCCCACCTCAGGATTCTGCTCTAGAGGAGGAAGAGTTCAAAATCTGGCAGTATTTTTTTTTTTTTTTTTTGATAGGGCTGTTAATACCTGAGAAGCAGGGAGATGGCTACCAGTCTTTATTACTCTCAGGCTGCCTCCACCTCTATGGCATGCAGATGGCAGATGGTATGTTTAAGACCACAGGTTATCCTATGTGTAGGAGGGGCAGGACCACGTGCAGGGGATGCTTGTCAAACGCACGCCTCCAGAAAGGGTAACATTTCTCCCTTTAGAAACAACATGGTGCTGTCATTTTATAATTAGGATGGGTTTTTTTAATTTCATTTGTTGAGGCTGGGAACTGAAAGTATTCTGAGAGTTTAAAAAAAAAAAAAAAAAAAAGGAAGAAGAAGAAATTTCTGTTTACCTGTCAGCAGATGGTTGGAAATTTACCATAAGCAAGGTTAGAAAATGATTTGTTACTAATGTGCCTGTCAAGGGCAACGTCTGGAGTTTGGGTTTATATTTATGTTTGTAAGAAAATTACAATATAAATATAAATGAGTTGCGTCAGGTATTTAAACTAGACTGGACAGGGCACTAGAAAATATATGTCGGGAACATTTCCCGCACCAGCAGGGAGATGAACTAGGTGACCTAGTGTGTCTTTTCCACCACTGATTTCTACCATTTCTGTATTAACTGAGGATGATTGATACCAAATATCCCTTTATGCGACTACCCCTTTTCGCTTTGCTGGGTATTTGTGTGCTTTCTGGGGGAGCTGATATCTTAGGAGAACATCAATGGGGAAGCACTAAAGGGGATTCTTCATCCCGATGACTAAGAACTGAGGAAGGACACACAATAGCTTGTGTAGCCATAGCAGCTTTGTTGTCATGGCATGAGAATCCTTCGTCAGTTCTTCTGCTTTTACAAAGGAGCAGTCATCTAACACTGTTAGGTGTCTAATGTAAAGCCTGCTTTTTTGACATGGTTATCACAAGCTATTTTCTGTCCAGACATTTACACAGACCTTGTGTTATCCATGATTTATCCACAATCCGTGTTCCTCAATTGTGCTTAAACATGGTTATAGCTGTAGTAAATCATGTGTTGAAACACCTAACTAGAAAGAACCATACAGTTATCACTAGCACTGGAACATTAAACAATAATACTCCATCGGGCACCAGCATCATCAACAAGTTTCTATCCGCCTGATCCTGCTGTCCTAATACAGGTATTTCCCCCTCTCCCCTCATCTCCCTCTTCCACCTGGAACTCTTTCAACAGTCACTTAAGGACCACATTACTGGGTCTCTGTGGTCTGAGAATTATACTCAGCTCAAATTAAAAAAACCCCCAAGCCTCAACATTCACTCAACATTCACTTGGGAAGAATACACTGGATTTTGCCAGGAAATGGCACACCTTGTTGTTCAAACTGAGAAAACATAGTGACAAAGTCTATATGAACATTATATTATAAACTAAGGACAATACAGAAACAGGTGGAAGGCATTTCAGGAAACAAGAACTGCCTTCTGAAAGAAAATGTAGTCCAATTGGGAGAAAATGGAGAAATGTCCAAAATTCCTAGGTATGCTCTAATCACGTGTGACTTTTAAATTTTGATAAATGTACTCTGTGTACATAAAACATCTCTTGAAAGACAGAAAAGCAGAAGAAATAAAGTGATTGAAGTTTTTTGTTTTCTTTTTTTTTTGGTGGTGAGCCAGTTTGAGAGCTTACTGTGAGCATATGGAGATAGCATATTTGCAAGTCCATCTCTGGAGGATTGCAAAAGGCCCTTAGCTTGTGAAAAACAGCAATGTTATTTTTTTTAACGTTCCCTATATTTAGAGATTAAATCGCTCACTGCACAAACCCATTTGGAACAGGCGAGAAGGTGAAAAGGATAATCAGTACAGTCACTGGTCCGTGTTTCCTAAACGCTTTTGAAAACATTACTGTGCGCAGGCATAAAATTAGCGGCAGGACCTTAAAAAGGCTGGCATTTAGCATGACTTTTTGGAAAGTGACACCCTCATTTTTTTCTTGTAGGATATCATTAAATTTCAATCGCCCTATGGCAGTGCCTTTCCATTAATAACCAATTCACTGTGTCACTTTGGCTCTCCTTTGAAATAATGAGCCTTTGCTTCGCTTTAATAAATTTAAACATATTCTCAAGGCCAGGGAAGATAGGAAACCGCAGATGGGCTGAGAAAAACACGATTCATAAATCCTTAACTGCCTGAGATCGTTGAGAGCAAAACAAAGTAACACTCGTAAAATATTAAACAATCCCAGCTGTATGAGTGAAGCTTCATTAACAAAAATGGACTATTTACTGCCTTCAACAGAGCCTGTGGGTGGAAAGATTCAGAGAAATCTTCTTTAGAAAAACACTGTCATCCTCATTTTGATTCTTTAACCAACTGATGGCATGGTAGATACTTATTTTGCATGTCCATATGCAGAAACATTTTAGCAGAAAATTAATGATACTCTGATTACGTTAAACACCACAAATCATGCTTCATCTTTTAAGCAGGAGTGAAAGAAAACAGAGAAATTTAACAGATATTTTATCCTTGAAGAATTTGCATGCCAATAGAAGTAAAACATGACAAACTTTATTTAAATCATAAGGGACTTCTCTAGCACTCTAAAGTAAACATAGCAATATGAATAATGGCAGAGAAATCAAGCGATGCCATTGTTTCTGCTAGGAAGGCTTGGCAATTTATTCTACAATGTTAGACTTCTTCTTGCTTTAACCTTTATTAACATGCAGCTAATTTTGTTTATGTACCTATTTGGTACACAAAGGAGCAAAGCCTCTTTCTCGGTCTTTCATGTTTACCATTTATTTAAGTTCCACCAGAGTTTTGCTCAGGTAAGGAAGGCAGGCTCTGACACAGACTTTGGTATACAAAGCTGGACCCTCAGATTCGTGAAGCTGGTTTTGTGCTGCCCATTTAACATACACGAATTCCCACTGAATTAAGCGAAGAACTCGTGAAGACAGCCCTTGCCTCTACCTCCTCGCAGGTCCTGCTGCTTCCCCTTCCTCACCGGCTCTGGAGCACCAAGGAGCTTCCTTCCAGTAGCACAAGCTAAAACTTCCACATGTCACCCTGGGGACAGTAGCCCATAATATTCCCAAATCCCTTTTCAAGCTTTGTTGAGACTTAAAGTAAAACTATTAAGGCTTATTTAATAATACTAATTTGGAAGATCAAGAAAACAGCCACAAGGATAGCACAGGATTTTTAAAGTGTCCACAGCAAGAATAACCGTTCATGGTATCATGGAGGTTTTTTTAAGCCAAGAATTGCATACAAGTTTAAAGAAGAATAGAGATCAGTGTCAGTTTACTAAATGCTAAGAACCTGGAAGCTCTATCTCTAAAGACAAGCTGACAATTGAGTGGACAGAATGTCAATACTTCTAAACATTTCAAGGGTAAAAATATTGCTTTTTACAATCTGTGTCATATTTAATGCAAGAAAAGAATTTGAATTTTTTTCTTTTGCTGACTGACAGCTTTTTTTCCTTTTATCCCAATGAAGAGCATAATTAAAGTATTTAGCACAAATACATGGTGTATTTTTTTCCTAAGGAACAACAGTTTCAGCCTAAATGCAAATATGAACATGATAGTTTTCCATATTTTAGTTAATGAATACTAAAAAAAAAAACCCGACCAACATTGGTTGATTTATTTCAAGATACTTCTGTTGTCTGTGAGAACCACTATGTACATTCAACAAAGTTAAAATCATTTCTTAACACTCAAGGGGGCATTTTGACCCCCGCAGAGGCATTTCTCTTTCCTGTTAGAAATGTTAGGAATGCACTTAGCCCTCAACAGCTCCCACTACCTTCAGTGGAAACCCTGAATACAGCCCAGGAGTTATCACCTTATAATCATTAGAGCAGTCATTTCTGTGCTTAGTAGACCTTCACTGTAGCTGATTTGTATAATCAGGGTTAATCTATTCTGATTGCAAACATCCATACCGTAAAGTTGGAATGAATTCGCACTGATGCTCACTCAGCTCAGGATGTCCCTAAGACTTCCACAGAGATACGCTGCAGGATTTCTGTTCGGTTTTGGAGATGATTTGATCCAGCATGAGTAAAGCTGCTGTACCCTTCCTCCCTGTGAATTTTGGGAGAACTTACTTGTTCTACCAGGCATGAGAAGGAACGGGGTACAAAAAGCAGTGGTAAAGCATTAAAGCACTAGCAGCAGTAGTAAGCCAGTAGCTCTATGGCTGAGGTTAGCTGTCTGCATGAAAGCAGCAATTAGACTTTCGATAATAACAAACTCAGACAGAGTCAAATATTAAAACTGTATTTGCCTCAAAGGTTTTAAGTGTGGGTAGGAGAAGGGCTATAGGCAATGTGTTGCAACCCAGCAGAGAAGGCATTAATTCTTTTCTCTGCACACCAAGAAATGGTAGTACTAGTTTTTGGCTTCTGCTTTCAGAAAGAAAAAAAGATCTAATCCTATTAGAACATTTAGGAAAACAGTAAGACCCTCAAATTTCACAGTCACTTACCAATTAAAGAGTAAATGTAAGCCAGTCAGGAATTCATTTTTCTTTTAATTAATAAAGAGGGGAAAAGTTTCCCTTTAAGCATATATGAAAAAATGAAATTTATGAACGTAACTTGTATACTGTCCTGTTCCCTCTGCTTTTTTGATTTGCTGTTATTGTTGAATTACGACAGACCGAATGCTTCCCAATTTACAGTCTTACAAACTAATATCCAGAATGGCAGCGAATGCTTCCACAGATTTTTCCTATTGATGTGCTAGTCGTGCAGGTGCCTTCTCCCACAGGACAGTTCAGTCTCTGCCCTATCTCTGTAAGATTCCCCTATCAAGAGTGTCTATCAGCAAAAGTTGCTGTGGTATTGATGATGTAGATACGTGTCTACTCATCACTGAACTGAGATCACTAACTTCATTTCTGAAAATAACCAGAGAGCCAAAGGTTAATAACTTTTGGCCACTATCAGTTTGCAGTAGGTTTGGACTGGCCACCTAGAAGTTAAAAAAAAATTAAAAAAAATAAAGTCCTCTATGCCCCATTACCAGTGCTTTGAACCATCCAGTCACATGGATTTTGATGTTTTGAGAGGGCGAAAAGAATGCAGATTGGCATGAGAATACCACATTAATTCAGCAGTTAAATGGTTCTTTGAGAAGATTCACTGACAGAAAAAAAGCATAGCTGTCTTTCTAAGCCCTCATCCTCTTTAGGCCTATACACATTTTCTGTGAAAAGTTGATTCTTTTCCTTCCTCCCCCCACTTTTTTTCTTTTTTTTTCAAACAGCCTTTTATCATCTAACATGTGAAACAATTGTAATGTGAGGCATGTGAGCAGAGAGCCTTTGCCACTGGGCCCTCATAAATCTTGCCAGTTCCCAGTGAACAACACCAAATATTTGCAGCTGAGGAACATTTGGTCTGGCTTAAATTAACATATCTCAGCAGTCAGAAGTCATTAAGCTTTGCCAGTGATTTGAAACCATTTTTCCATTTCAAAAGCGACACTGGCTGTTACTTATTTTTCTGGATGAAGAAGGTGGAAAGGAACAAAAGCAATGAAATGAAAATGGGAGATACTAATGAAAAAAAAATGATAAAAGGGCTTTGAACAGCCTTTGGTAGATTTGTTATTAAGACTCTTTTTAAATAGCAGAGCACTTATGTATAAGATCAAATAATAATTCAGGATGATACACATTAATTTCAGTGGCAAATTATGTGATTTAAAGGCTGTGAAAATGTGTACTTATTTTCTTCCTTAATCCCTTGTGAATATAGGCACTATCAATTTTAAAAGCTGATGAAAGCTTTAAATGAAAAACAATAATCCAACCTTTTTCAATTAAAGGCTGCAAGTAGATTAAGTCCTGGAGTAAAGAAATGTGCTGTTGTGCTTTGCAAAGATCACATCTGATAGGGGTCTGTTCAGATGCTGGGGTCTGGAAAAACACATCAAATCCAAAACCCATTTGTCTATGTTTCCTATCCAGTGCTCTGCAGTCCAAAAAACTACAAGTAGGAAAAAAAAAAAAGCCCAATTGGTTTTAATGCAGGTAGAATGTGAGTTCAGATTTTCCAGACCTGTTACTTTTGTATTACTCACATGGCACATAACTCCCCTGCTCAGTTGGTAAATAAGTCATCACCCGAAAATCCATGAGAGCCCCCCAGCGCCTCAGTTGTCAGAAAAAAACCCACTTCCTCACATTTGCAGTTATGATTACTGATCCACAATTATATAGCTCTGTCAGAAATCTGTTTCAAAAATGGTTCATTACAGACTCTGAAACAAGTGTTTGCCACTTTTTGAGAAGATAAATATTGGAAAATATTTTGATAAATTGTATACATTGATTCCAATGCAGTTACAACTTCTGATTTATGTGTGAATAGTTATAACTGAATACACTTATTCAAATTAATACCTCAATGGGAATTATAATTTTTCAGCTTCCAATTAGTTTTGTTGATAAAGCTTTAATAAGCTTGAACGTTTTAGATTCATGTAGGACAAGAGGAAATGGCCGCAAGTTGCTTCAGGGGAGGTTTAGACTGGATATTAGGAAAAATTTCTTCACTGAAAGGGTTGTCAGGCATTGGAACAGGCTGCCCAGGGAGGTGGTGGAGTCACCATCCCTGGAGGTTTTTAAAAGATGTGTGGATGTGACACTTAGGGACATGGTTTAGTGGTGGACTTAGCAGGGTTAGGGTAACAGTTGGACTTGATGGTCTTAAAGGTCTTTTCCAACCTAAATGATTCTATGTTACTTTGAGAAGACACCAAATTGCACTTAAAAACATTCAAGTTTATGAAGCACTATTAAAGAAAAGCCTTCCATATTGAGATCTTTGTGAGACTTTCAAACTAAAGTCTCTGCAGCTTTAGTGAAATAAGTTCTGTGTAAAAAAAATAGGTATTCTGTTAACCAGATTTAAAAGACAGAGAGTTCTAAAAAGAAAACATTTACAGCTAACTAGGGCTTGAAAAGGTTGCCAGGACAGCTACGTAATCAATTCATTTTCTAGGTGTGCTTTTCTTTCAGGGGATATTATTTTAAAAAATAATAATAAAAAAGGCTTCTAAAAAAGCTTTTGAGAATACAAATGGTCTGCATTATCAGTGCTATATAAAATGAGTTTTATGATTCCTTAACCACACATAGAGAGCAAACCATGGCCTATTGGATCCCGAAACACAGGAAACAAGACCAGTGTTTGGGAATATGAAAATATTAGACTAAATGTGCCTTGTGCTCTCAGATAAATGGTTTTATTTTTCTTCTCCCATAAGAACGCAGCAAAATGAAGCAAGCGTCTTATTTATTCACTGCTTCTCTTCAGGTCATGTTATAGCAGAAAAATAACAGAGGAAAACCTTGATCATGTTTTCTTTCATTAACTACTGATACCATTTCCTTTCCGATTTACAGAATCACAGGATGGTTGAGGTTGGAAGGCACCTCTGGAGACCACCTAGTCCTGCCCCAACTCAAGACTAAGTCCAGCTGGGTTTTGAATACCTCCACAGAGACAGACTCCACCACCTCTCTTCACCACCCTCAAAGTAAAAAAGTCTTTTCCGATGTTTAAATGGAATTTCCTGTACCTCAATTTCTGTCCGTTTCCTCCTGTCCTTTCACTATTCTGTTTCACTAGCCATTCCACTATTCTCCGTCTTTGGTCCAATCCATTTGAACATAAACCACATCATGCTGCGCGGAAGAAATAGAACAGCTCTGTGAAGTTACCTCACATTATACAAGGTTACCCTACCAGAGGTCTTTTTTGTGGTCACAAGTTGTAGAACATGTTCCAAAATCTACATCCTAATCTCATATGGAAAACCAAGAGGAACGATCCTTTAAAACCTTTGAGAGCAGGTTTGAAGGCATATAAAAGCTGGTGGAAGTGCATTTTCTGCTCCATCCACTTTCTGTGTAGCCCTACACATTTAGACTGAACTAAACTGCAATAAATGTTATAGTTTGAAGCTGGGGAGTGTGAATGAGCAACATCATTATCGCACACATGCATCAAAGTAAGGAGGAGAATATAAAACTAAAACTCAGTTGGGAATAGTATGATGGAAGCACACAGCAGGTCTAGAAATCAAGTAATCACATGCATAGGTACTTTGCCAAAAATATGGCTGCTTCCCAAGATCCGTTATTCCAAGATCTCCAAACCTGTCATGATGACTGTTTGGTGAAGCAGAGCTGTTACGTGGGAGGACCCAATGAGGCGCTGAGGGTCTTTCTCTAAATTTAATCCTACTTCTCAGAATCTATTTACTTAAGAAATCTTTCCTCTTTCCCCCTAGTAGAATAAACAGGAAGAACACAGATAGAAATTACATGAAAAACAGGGCTGCTTTGACTTTCTGTTCCTCTCTGTTCTGCAACACAGAAACTGAGATCACCGAGGACAGAATCAGTCCCACTATTCAACAGAGAATTTTTCTCCAGCAACATAGCCCACCATCTGGTTAGGCATAGGCTACAAACTGGCTGCAGTAGTCAGGGTTTGTCTTGCAAAGTGCTCTTTAATTGCTTAAGAAGATGAGTATTTTTTCCTCTCCCACATCATATGGTGAGGTCAGGCTTTCAGGATGTTCACTTACCTTTCATAGTTTACTAAGCAACAATATTCTGGATGCCGTATTTCATATAAAACATTTACATGTTTGAGACTATGCATATAGTATGACTGCATTGGGGTTATTTAATTACATTTCCCAAACTCCAAACATGTCGAAACGCTGTTGTATTAGTGTACAACATAAATACTAATTCAGCAAGATTTAGGCATATTTATATTTCTGGAGCTCAAATAAATATCAAGCACAGAAGATACTCCTTGAGCCCTGTAGCTACAAAAAGTATTTCACGTGATTTATTATAGTATAGGAATATATGTAATGATGAAAATAAGCCGAGAAGTAGAGGATATGACTTTTTTTATCCCTTTGGAGACATCATAGCTATAACTTACGGGAAGACCAGTCTAGAGTGAATTGTGTGACTCTATTATCAGCTGTGGGGTAAATAAAATAATACTCTGTTTAATAGATGTGACAACAGCTATTTAATTTACATCATGACATAAAGGCTACTTCTTTTAAAATGAGCTAACCAAAGCTGAAGAAGTCAGGAATAGTTAATAACTGAAATGTTCAAGTTTGAAAGAGTATATATGGAATTTGTAAAACTTCTAGTTCTCGTTTTAGATTTGGTGTTGTGTAGAGGGCTTTTAGCTTCGTTTTCAGGGAATTAAACAATATTGTTGGGTGGGTGGATTTTTTTCTCTCCTTCCCAAAAAGAAAATGAAAAGAGATAGAGAGAAACTGAATAATAGCAATGATTAAGTTCAGGCCTTATGGAATTGGTGCTACCTAAACAATAGACAAAATTACCAACTGAACTTTAACTTTTGCAGTATCTTTGGAATCATGCCACTTTAGACAGATGTTCATGGGCATAGATAATGCTCACAGAGTTCAAACTTTTAAAATGCACTAAAATGGTTGGTATTTTTACAGGAATTAAAACACTGCACAATAGTAATGCACTTCAAGTAAAGAATACAGTTTAAAAATTCCCCGGGAAATACATGATCAAACTTAACCCACTTGAACAGTCCCCTTCATTTTCTTGGATGTCAGCTATTTAAAACAGTTACTTTGCCACTCAAACAATTTTGTGTCAACAGGAAATGAGTTAGACAATCTTTAATAAACACATAAAGAACAGCTCTACAGATAGTTGTTTAATTATGAAAAGCAACTCATTGAAGCATAAAAATAAAATACAAGAACTTAGGTTTGGGCAAAGGGCTTGGAACTGAGGTATGAATGCATCCATTTTCATCTGTCCTGGCAGTACAGTAGCTACTTATATTTTTCTAACTGCCATTTAACTTCTGCGGTCATTATTATATTTGTGGAGCCATGTTTGTGTTATTAAACGAGCTGAGTATTAACAGTAATCAAGGTTTCATTTTGCTGTGCTAAGAAGGGAGTACAGATTTAAAGAAAAATTTTAAGTGCAGAGAAAACCATCCACAAAATTATTTTTCCACTTGTGTTAGCTTCAACTGCAGCTGAAATTACAGAATGTACCTGATGTGCAGGATAGAATATACTTGCTCTTCTATGAAACACTGTAGTGAACAGCAAAATGCATAATGAAAGTGCATAATGAAAGTAGATGCAATTAAATAGACTTGCAATTCTTGCATTAAATTCTGTTTTCATAATTCTGCTTTCAGAAAAAATTGCTGGGATCAAACCTAGGTCTACTCGTTCTAAAGTTCCACTAGTAAGTCATTCTCCTACCTCCCTAACAACTTCGTTACGGTGGCTGCATTTCTTTCAAAAGTATGAGCTATAAACAAAGTCGAAAAGAAAAAAAACACCCCAAATCAGGACAACTAAGAAGCTGTTCATGAGTTATGTAAAAAACAATTACAGAAAGAGTTCTTAAAATAATTCTTCATGACTTCAGAGTTTTCCCTCAGATAGATAGACTAAAAAGGTCTTTTAACCATTCCTTCACTGTACCTGACCAAGACGATATCAAAAAATGTTATTTTTACTATTCAGTATTTTTAGTATTTCTGGAGATTAAGAAAAAATGTTGGAATAGGTTTCCTTTAGTTGAAAATAGGAGTATTATTTTAATATATCAGAGAAGCCATCTATGGGAACATAGCAGACAAAACTCTATTGTATTGCACATTTTCTACTACAAAAGTCTGTATTAAAATGGTTAACATATCTTTTTCCCCTACATTTTTTCAGAACAGCTCTAATTTAGATATGGAAATTTTTCAAACTTAAATCAACAGCAGAAGAACTTGATTGAGTCTGTATTAAATTGTGCTCAATGTTAAGTCAGGTAGTCCACACATCTCATATTTCTAATTAAATTTTTATGCAGCACTTAAAAATAGTGTAATATAATATTAACAGTTAATTTAATAATTAAAATCTTATTTTTTCACAGTGACTTCATGGCTGGTGTTTATTTCTGTATCTGTATACTGCAAGTGAAAAAGCTGTATAGGGTATTTTTTATTAATATTATATATTTTACTGGGCCCCCACATGCACACATACACACATACAAAAAGGTTGGCCAGGAAATTAGACATCTTATCTGTGAGCTTGCTAAATAAGGACCAATAACCTAGGTCTGCAGTACTCTGTGTGATAACTGCTTTTACAAAATGAAATTTTGACTTTTTCACAGCTTTGCTACAAGTAGACACTATCAGTAAAACTGCATTTCTGTGCAATATGATGGGAAGTAAAAGATTTCAACATCTGACAGGAGAAAATGAACAACTGATAAACAATCTTTGAAATGTTCTCTCACTGCAAGGCATGCTTTTGATGATGATTTACATTTTTATTATTGTTGACTTTCAGGATGGCGCTGATGGCTGGCTAAACATACAATAACTGAAAGAACAAACCACATAAAATGCAAACCAAATCAAGAGAAGAGCATGAATGGCACCATATGCTTTAAAAGCTTTTGTTCATTTTCCTCTTTCACTTAAGTATTCACTAAATGTAATTACAATTCAGTTTATTGGGGAAAATGAAAAAAAAAATTGTCATTGTAACTTTCTGATTCCAACACGGTGTATATTCCTATTTCTCTTCCACTGTTCTCCTCCCACTCAAAACAAGAATTAAATTCTAATTCTCAGACCAGTGCACAATGAATGAACTAGTATGTACTTACACTATGCTCCTGCCAATCCTTTCATCAACATTTGATGTTGTATATTAATCTGGGATTGTGGCTATGGGGAAAACCAGTGTATAACTTAAGAAAGACAATCATGCTGAAAGGTCAATGAATAAAAAATCGGCTTTTAAAAAAGTGTGTTACTTTCTTGACAGTGAACTCAACAAAAGTTTCTTGGTTCTGCACTGAAGGGTAATGCAAGAAACAGAGTCAAAATTGTTTGTTAATTGTGTTCAGCTGAGTAAAAAAATTGGAGGAAACAAAAATAAGCAATGATTTGATTTTTCTTTGCTGTTTTGAAGACAGTTCTTGAAAGGTTTGGGGGGGTTTGGACAATGAATTTTTCATTTAAATTAATCAAGATAGTTATTTTTAAAACAGTAACATAACTGAAAAATGTATCCTTTTAAAATTAAGAAATAATCAAAACCATTTTAGGTTAAACCAATGTTAATTTGACTAAATCCTCATTCCCCCTGTAAATTCCAATTAAAATTTTACATAATTGTTTCCTACCTGTTACTATTTACTGCACAAATTAAACTGAAAATTTCATTAGCCATCCAGCTTTATCTTTTAAATTGAATCAAGTAAATTAAATAAAATGGGTTATAAATTAACACACCTTCGTCTTAGTTCTTTAAGATTTTAATTATAAAAATCTAATGTCAAATAATCCAAAACAGAAAAGAAGGAAAAAAAAAAAAAACACAAAAAGTTGTAGTAGAATTCTGTAATGCTATAATCACTCTGGAAATGTATAGGACACAATCAAATAGTTCTTTTATTTCTGCACCTATCTGTGATTAAATACTGTTCAGCGTACGTTTGGGTTTCAGCTGTGAATTCCATTCTTAATAATACGTATTTGTAAGGGTTAAATACAAAGGATCAAGTCGTATCTACTTATTTACTATGTTAGATCATTTTAATCAGTGCTCAGAAGCACTGGCACATAACTCAGCTCCTAGAAGCAAGGGCAGTGAGTGATACTAGAGATTATCATACAAACTATTGGGATGACGGTCTAACGTAGGCTTGTACCATAATTCCTGTTTGGATTGTTTATGTAGACTCATGGATGGCTGTTGAGAACTGGTACAGAAAAAGAAAAGGGAGGAGCAGTGAAAGTAAAAATATGGTGGTCTTGGTTATACAACCATTTCTTACTGTAGATTATAGTTTTCCAATGGTGTTGAGACATACAGCTCTTACAGGCCAGTTAGGAAATAGGTATTTTATTTTTGCGTCTATTAGATAAGGTAGAACATAATTTTTAATATTTACAAAGAATTTCAAAAATAATTATTGTTCAAAACTTATATTGACTTTAAGCATAAGAATTATCTCCATTCACTTTTTTCAAAGTAAATATTTAATATATTACCTTGATTCTTCCACCTCAAAAGTTACAATAGTTAGAGTATAACAGAGTGTCTAATGGAACAACAGGAAAGGTTTCCAATGCCGTATTTCTGATGAAAAAATCAGAACATAAGTTCAGAACCAACAACTGACATTTCTGTTTAGAAATAGGCAACCAAGGAACTCAATTAGTCAGTTTGTTCAGCAAATTTCCATTTACATTTCATACATCCCACCTTGGCTAATAGCTGAAACAGAAATCCTATCTGACTGACATTTTGCACAAGTGCATCAAGTGCAACCTGAGGATAATGACAGACGAAGGACTCGCCGAAGATAAAGTGTAAAAACAAAAATTCCACTTGTTCGCATAACTTTGGGTAGCCAAGCTATTGACTGGCTTCAGTCACTGTTTTCTAATGGGAAATAACTGGGTGCAAAAGAGTATCTGTAGCGCTAATCTGCAAGTTTAATGTGGTAGGACTCTCCTAAGGTGAAATGAACGGACAAACGCCGATCAAACATTTTGCAAGAAATGCACCAAAAGTCTGGGAAATGTACAACGTTATGTGGTAAGAAAACTTCAATTTGAAAGAAACCCAATTACTTGAAACCATAAATTGTACAAAGAAAGGGAGTCTGCAGATTTGCAATGTGGGTCTTAAACATTTTCGATATTAAATGAAAGCAAGCAGAGCAGGGACTGCAACCCTAAAGACGACAGGATCACAGATACTATTTTGCTGTAAATAAAATGTTCTGTTAATAAAGTCATGGCCCAATATCCTTTCCTGAAACAAACATTATTCCCTTGTGTTTGGATGTCATAGTGCTAAACAGAAGGGCTGCGATTTGATCTCTGACCATGCAGCAAAGTAAGATTTTCTTGTGTCCACATTATTTAGTGCTAGTACTTTCTAGAGCAGATGTGTTTTTGGAGAGAGCTAATTGTAGCAGTCAAAACAGAGCCAGGCTAAAAGCTAACAATTAAGCAGTATGGACAATCAAGGATTCAGTGCTTAAGCTCACTCCCTAGCACTCTTTTATTTAGCAGAATTTATGGCCTGTTACATTGAGGCTTTGCTCTGTAACAAAGAAGAAATGTGCCTTGAAAATGCAGCTAAAAAGTCATTGAAGTTGTATTTTTACAAGTTCGTACAATGCAAAATGGACATGCTTTCCCTGTCCCACAAATCAGATTGCTACGAACTGAACATATGTACCCATTTTGTTTGAACTGCAAAAATTGCATGCAGGCAAAAACATTTTCATTCAAAAAAGTATTTGAGCATCTCTTTGTTGAACAAAGTTTTAAATCCCTTTTTTTTCTAATCACAGACAAAAAAGGTGCCAGATGCAGATCCTCATGTCAGAAAAACCAGAAGGCAGACACTCTGGACACAGGGGAGAAAACACTTTGGCATACTCTGAGTTCATTATTTGGAGATGGTAGGCTAAACTTACAGCATCGAGCTAAATACTTCCCTAAAAATTCTTCACATAGAAGAGATATGTGGGAGGCTGGTTTTAACCAGAATTAAAATCTAAGCTAAACCTCTTTAAACAAACCTTTGGTACACAGGTTTATTTTTTTTTAAATTCCTCCATTTGAACAGTATTAAAACTTAGCTCTCGATTATATCATTGGTTGCAAGAAATTTGAGTCTTGTTTGATGAGAAAAAAATGCATGACTACACTGGCCAGCTGAATTTCTAAATTCATTTATATATATGTCCTTAACCTGAAACAGGATGTGACTGGTTAGATTTCATACATGCTGAACTTCCATAGGTATCTCCTATTAAGATGATCAATAATACATACTTTTCTATCACAAAGTATATACTGTAAGCTCCTGCAGTGCATTCAAAACTCTTCTGTGCTCAGAGATACCCATGATTTCCAGTAGTCGTTTTGTGAATGTTGAACTGGTTAGAAATACGCTCAGTGAAAAAAATTGTGGGAAAATAATTGTCCCATATTATTTGCAAAATGACCCATAATAAAGTGTTCCTTTTTTTAAAAAAAAAAAAAGATGTGAAAACAGTATAATGTAGCTTTGGCAAACGAAGTATCTATTTGTCCTAGGTTACCACGTGCTGAAATGTCCCTATTACTAGTGATAACTTTAACAATTGTTTAAGGCATTTTAGCTGTATCTGCAGGGCTCCAGTGGTGAGTATTTTCTCCTGCGTACAACAAATATCTTACATTGCCAATCTCCTTTTGTCTCACTGCCAAGGTCACAGCCAAGAAACAGACTGACTTTTTCCACTTTGTTAATCTGGGGTTTCTGGAGTTTTTTAGGAACCACAGGAAATTCTACGTGCCTAGTAAAAAGCACGTCATATGTATAACAGTGGGCAACAGTATCAAGTGTTCTGCACCTGTTTTACACTCCAGCACTGTAATTTCTGTAAAGTAAACAGTAGATCTCAGGGTCAGATTACAAATTCTAGTAGGCTGTTTGCTAGATTGCTGCTTTGTTTAACCTTTACACTTTCATTTAGAAAGGAGAAAGTATCATTGTCACACCAAGAGGGCAGTTAAAGAGTTTTAATTAACTGTGGAGGTAATTAGACCTCCCAGTTTAACAATTATCAGACAATTCTTTTCTCCTCTAAGTCCTTTAAAGTTGCCCAGTTTTTTATGAGGAACAAAATTAATTTCATAAATACTTTGCAAAAACACATGGATAAAAGACTACACAGAAAGAAAAGCTGATTCCGCTATGAAATTATCTGTTTCCTTTTTCTAATTTAATAACAAGTCAAAATCTATCAGCTTCTCATCCACCATTCCCTGCCAAAGTCCAATTCTAATCCAATTGCTCCTTCTATTAATCCCCCCTCCCTTCAGCCTCCTGAGCCTCTGCTCTATTTGGCCCATTGTGATATTCACACGTATGACAAAGGTAAAAGAAAAACCACCCTCTCCTTCTTTTCAATAAAGTTTGCTGTTGGCAACTGTAGTTTAAGCAGTGTCTGTCCTTACAATTACTTGAAATCTCTGATCCAGCTTTCTCCCTGCAGAAGACAAGATCTCTAGTCATGGGAGACACTGCTCATCAGTTCTGATTCTCAACTTCATTTTTCAAGATGTAAATATACTTCCAAAAGCAAGTAGTAGTGATCTTATCCTCAGAGTCAAGGCAGGAAACCACAACATTACCTCTTCTGAACACAAAATATAATTATATGTTTAGATATATTAAGTATATAAATGTGGGTTCTTTAAAGCAGTAAAATGGGAAGTAACACAAAACTTTGTTCAATGGTTCTTCTTAAAGAAAAAAAAAAAGGGTGGGGAGCTTCTTTTGCTTGCATTAATCATTACAGCTTCAACTGAGCTATCTGCACAACAGGTGTGGGCTCTGGGCATCTCTCTTGTATTGTTCCGCTAAAACCTATATTCCAATATACAGCCTCTGCTGAACACAGTGCCTGTTATACTAACTGTATTTGTATGCATCTAGAACTGTATTTTACTCTTAATGCCTTCCATGTGAAGCTCACAAATCCTAAGAAAATGATTAAGTAAATCTCACCAGTACAGAGGTGGATGCTACAGATGAAGACATGACTCGAACAGGTCACAAAAACACTGACAGAGGGGTGACAGTGACAGATTGGAGAGTTGAACCCAGGTCTGTACATATAATGTGTGTTTCTTTCACCAAAATATTTTTGTAGCTTTTAATTATTACAAGATGTCTTTCGGACAGACAGATATGAATTTTAAATAATATGAACCCATGCCGATTTTACTTCTATTCACTTAGGAAAATAAAAGAATTCAGCTTGTTGGTGACAAGCGAATTATCTTGCTTTATATTTTAATTGGAAGTTGATAGGATAACCAAAAAAGGACAAAACTTAAAGAAAAGCAGGAGGAAGCTAGAAAACGTAAAGAGCTGAAAGTGCTGAAATGATGACAGGAGACAGCCAAGAAAAGAACAGCATTTGGCCAGGAGGAATATTTTCTCTTTTGGTTGAATTACTGTGTGAAATAAAAATGAAAACAGAAGACCAGCATCCAACATCAGCTCAGGAGTTTGAGGTGCCATCATAAACCTCTTTAGATTTGCTCTCATTATATTAACCCCCCCCAAAACCATAGTGTAGTTATAATCCTTGTGAATTCTCAGCTGCTTATCATTTATTCTACATATAATAAATCCTTATTTGTAATATGCACCATATAATGGAGTAGTAAATATTTCCAATTAGCTCTAGTGTCACAGTCCTCAAAAACTGATGCATTTATGTTAATATAAAAGCGTACATGGAACATTTTATCATGCATTAGAGATTTTAATCAGGTAATCTGCACGGCATCTGGAAACCTAAGCAGAGGCAAAGTCTGCTATAACAAAGGCACTGTAACAGTTCACCTTCAGTGAAGAACAATAATGCATTATTAAATTCACTTTCCTGCTCAGTGGTTACACTTAGCTGACCACAGCAAATTTGCTCTCAGCCTGGTCTTCACAAGTTGGCAGAAAAATAGATTCTGTCACATTTAACGGGTTCTGAAAATGACAGGATGCCTCTCTTGGTTTAACTATAAACCATAATCTTTCAGAAGTAAATATAATTACAAATGCCTTTTGTCACGTAGTTCTTAGGAAGGATACTATATGTGGGTTATTAGAGTAGTAGATCTCACTATGTACTTGAATATCATTAGAAGCCAGAATTGATATTGCACAACAGCAACTTCAAAAAAGAATCAGATTTCTATTTTCTTTGATCCTAAACGATCATAATTCTTAGAAAACAAAGATACAGACATCAAATTTCTTGAGTATGGTCAAACTGTTATCAAGGGATATTACTCAAATTAATATCAAAGAAAAACCTATGTTCTCTTTTGTCCGAAATACTGTTTTAATCTTATTCTACATCTATTACTAATTTGCTTTGTTTTACATACATTTGACTTTTAAGAAAACTGCCTTAGACTCAGGATTCAGTGATGAAGAATTATTGATTAGGTATTTAATTAGCAAAAGTCAGCACAGATATATACAACAGAACCTGATTCTTTTTGTTTTCTAAGGAGTTTTCTCATGCTGCTAGCATGATAAGAATCTGCTCCAAATGATGACATTCACATTCAGGTAGAGGTCTTGAACCAACACTGTACACCACTTAAGTCCCGGTGAAGTGCAATTTAGGTCCCAATTAAGATCTGTTAAACAGTTTTAATTAGCTTTGTGTAAGGTAACTAGTTTAGCAATTATAAGACACATTTTTTCTCACGTAAGCCCTTCAATTCAGGTAGTTTTATTAGACAAGTCTTAGCTCTAAACTGGGAAGTATGTAGATTCATTGAAAAACAAGGCTAGCTTCTGGGATCTGTTTATGGCTTTTTATTACTTATTTAGGTATAAAAAATAAGGTTTCTTAAGTCCTCAGAGGAACTTGGGTATTACAATAACACCGTACTCAAAATTCACATGAAATTTAACATAGTCATCTTCCACCTAAGTGGAATTAGCACCTTGTGTTAGGTAGTCTCTCCATAACATATTTAATTGAGGTGCCTAGACTGAAAATTCTGCAAATTGAGAAGGGATCTAAAATGGCATGAAAAGTTTGTAGCTTAAATCCACCCTCCCTGAAAACAGCAGTGCCACACTTTGGACAGGAAGACAACTGAAGTTTTCCTGGAGTTTGAATAAATACTTCTGGGAGTCCTGATCACTGTCTAGCAGACAGGTACTTACACTCTTTAGACGATTAAATACAAGTTCATAGAATCATAGAATGGTTTGGGTTGGAAGGGACCTTTGAAGATTATCTAGTTCAAGCCCCGTGCCAAAGGCAGGGGCAGCTTTCACTAGATCAGGTTGCTTAAAGCCCCATGCAACCTGAGCTTGAGCACTTCCAATGATGAGGCATCCACAACTTCTCTGGGCAACCTGTTCCAGTGTCTCACCACACTCATCGCAAAAAATGTCTTCCTTATGTCCAATCTAAACCCCTTTTAGTTTAAAACCATTGTCGCTTGTCCTGTCACTACAGCCCTTGGTAAAAAGTCTCTCTCCGTCTTTCTTGTAAGCCCTCTTTAAGTATTGAAAGGCCACAACAAGGTCTCCCAGCTGCCTTCTCTTCTTCAGGGTGAACAATGCCAACTCTCAAGAGGGGGAGAATCACCTCCCTCGACCTGCTGGTTACACTTCTGGTTTTGTTACAGGTGGACAGTGGTGACAGTGATGAAAATTTCCAGTTATCTACAAAACTACCTTGAGATGTGGGAGAAGTTTCTTTCCCCTCTGCTATCTGAGGAAATTCAGTCACAACGAGCTAATTCAGGAATGTATTCTAGTCATTTCCCCTTCTACCTATGAAGAAAATCCAGGTTGAACCTGGATTTAACCTTTTGTTAAACCTATTCCCCTGAGTAGTTCCTCTGCCAAGAGCAAAGCAATGTAAGAATGAATATGACTCTACTGCTTGCTTACCTGGGCACTCTCCCGAGCATGTGGAGTCCTAAGTTCAAACCACTGCTCCAGTTACCTATCTACATCAAAATATTCAGTACACCGGGGACTGGACTTCAGTCCTTTTCTTCCAGAAGAATATCCTAACGACCAAGCTACGCTTGCACCCACGCTCATGGTCCCTTTGGCCATACACACAGCCATACAGAGGGTCAAGGATTAAGGCTGTCCCCACTATTTGCTTCTTAAACTCAGTCTCTGGCTTTATTTTGGACTACTCTAACACTCTGCAAGACAGAGGTGCTCAAGTACTTGCCCAACTTGAATCTCGGGGTGAGACCAGTTTCTGCATTATTCTGTGTGGCAGGATAGCCACAGTATTTCTTCTATGGGATCCAGCGAAAACTGGATTATGCCACATAAACTGGAACCACTTAACCTAACTGGGAGTCTGGCATGATCCAGTCAGCTAATCTGTAATGACATGGCATCCAGAACCACCTTTCACTTTTAGGGCATGTAAAATTTGCACTAGCACAACCTCATCAACTTAAATATGAAAATGACAAATACAAATCCCCAAATACAAATAAATTTGAGGAAAAAATAATAGCATTGGATTTAAATTATAACTATCATCTTTGCTTTACATAGTTAGCATTCTAGAAGATATTAGGTTTATGTCTGGATCCATAAATATCATTGTCAGAGTTCCGAATTCACCTACTAATCCCAATTATTATGTATTTTTTTGTTGGAAAACAGCAAAGCAATATCCAGCTTTTACTTTTTTTCAATAAAAATACAGTCATTTCATAACTTTAATAATACCAATAATCATAATTTTACAGGATATGGTGGATAAAGAATATTCAGTCATACAAACTAGCCTTTCCTCCCTTGATCCCTGCAAGTATTTTCAAGCATTGTAATTTGCACACTCTTAACTAAAGCATCCCATTGGTTTCAGCAGGAGAACAGATTTGGGCAATCTGTCCAATGACTGCAAATGTTTACAGAATTAAAAACTATGCCTACTTTGGAAAAAAAATCTTGCCTAGATCTTGGAAATCCTCCCAAAATCAGAAGAAACTTGTAACAGGGACTCTAGCGTTCATCCACTGTTTAGGATGTCCCCCAATAACATCTAGATAATCTCAAATCTTAGCTACTTATCCTTCTATACTGGTAAAAGTGTCATAACAGTTTGATTTTTTTGTTGGCAAATCTAGTTTAAGGACTTGTTCTCCTCACATAACTTGGAAAAACATCAGGAATTCTAGTACCATGTCCTAGCACATCTAATTTCTAAAAAGTATAGACCCCTAAGGAAGGATTCCTAAGTCCTTTTATAAATCATCTTACCTATACAAGTAGCGACCCATTAATTTTTTTCATTGTAAATGCTTGCAGAAATCCTCAAAGGAAAATGTCTAGTGAAAGAAGATTTTCGAGTAGTAAGATCTGCAAACCTTTCACACTTTCTTGAAATTGCCATACTTGGATTTGCAAGGGATAACCAGCAAGTAGCAGTCAGCAAATATGTTTTAAAAAAGGAGAGCAGTAGCTGAGACTACTGAAAGGAAAGTGAGGGGTAGCGACTTATTAAACAGGGCTAACTTAATTGCAGGTGATCATTTGACCATATCCCAGATTTAATTATACTAACTTTATTATCTGGTTTTGAATTATATTGATCATAGATGGAATATAGTTTCTAAGATAGGTGCTGTCTCATCAAATTGTAGTCTCTTCTTGCCTTAAAGAAGGAATCCCAACCACCTTGCTTAACTATTGAAATTCCTGGACAATCAAAGTAGAAGGGAAGCACCTCTGAAAACCTGCACAGGGAGAGCCAGTTTGCCTCGTTTAGGCACCTTCCTTTCTCAATTGCCTGTACAGGCTTCCCAAGTGCTCCCAAAGGACAGAACCATCTGCTTAAGGGAGGAGC
>NC_082594.1:44339399-44406899 GCF_030936135.1 Gavia stellata
AGTTGTTTCAATAGATTTAGAATACATCAGATCTTTTGTGCACATGTAACTCATTTGAGCCTATTCAGAAAGTCAGATGCGTCCAAGATGCATTTGAGTCACTGTAAATATAGAATAGCCGGTATGCATAGGTGCAGCTGGGCTGCAATGAGTCCAGTTTGCCTGAGATGTTTTGGAACTGATGCGTACATGTCCGTCAAGTGAAAACTGTACAGCAAATCTCTCATAAATTGTGTCAAAACTACTACTATCGTAGCAGAATAAAGGTCACTGGTAGCAAAGAAGTCTGCAGAAGAAGTGTCTCACTGGAGAATGGCTTAGTGAGAGTCTCTAGAAATACTCTTAGCCAATATTTTGTTAAAAAAACTTTCAGAAGTTTGTACTACCTTTGCACTCCTTCCTGCATACACATGCTATTCATATCCTTTTCAATAATATGAAAGGCTTCCATGTTTTCTCTGCAACAAAAATAGATGTTTTCTGGCATCTTTGTAAATAACAACCCATTAAGAAAAAACTTGCAATTTCATTTTTCACCTTTGTAGTCCATTAACTGTAATAGCTTTTAATGTACTTTAAGCATTCTTGAGCCTCTTGGGCTGAGTGAAAAGACACACCAACAACCAGAGTGTTGAAAGATTATTTTGGTGATACTGGCTTTCTCGAACCTTTCATTTAGCAGATCTTTATATTATCTGTCATAGGGTACAAATTTGACTAGTATCTGTTTAGGGTTTGAGAAGTATTTAAAGCTCAAATCAAGATCACTTTCACAATGTGCTGGACGATGAATAAATACATAGCCTGAACTCAGTATCTTAGGGAATTACAAACTAATATAGTAAGATTTAACAGGAAACATTTAAGAAGTGAAGTGAGAATGTAGACTTGAAACGTGTTAAATGTAAATATATTTGCATATAGATACCTACCCATCAAGGTATGTTTATACTCTTCTTGTTACATTAAAATGCAATATTCAGTAAAATAAACATATTGTGTAAGTATCTCTGTGTATGTATGTATACAAAAATGAAAATTAACAGATCAAGTATGTTTACAAAAGCAGCTGGACAGCAGAACTGTGAATGAAAATTCATCTGTACATCAACTGGTAACAACTCTCTTTAAAAAAGGGCTTTCACAGAGAACTAACTAAAATTGCAACACAGACCAGAAACAGAATTTAAGCAAAGATCCAGATCACTTCTTTGCTGACTTTGCTAGAGGACAGCTCAGGTAGAAGAGAATCTTTGTTGATGCTAAAACTTGCTTTGAGTCTTTCATATTTATAAAAACATACTCATATGTGTTTCTATATTTATTAAGGTGAATAAGCATGCTTGATGTATATTTACACTATGTGTATGTTATAATATAATATACTGCTGATAATGCAGAAAGAATATCTAACTATATAGGATGACTTATTTATCATTAGTTCCCTTTCTGATGCATGACTGCTAACAGGAAAATACAATTCTAATTACAACTTTGGAATATTTAAATTATTTTCCATTTTGCACTAAGGATATTTTGGAATTTTAATATTCTATTTTATAAGATATTTGCCAGGGGTCTAAGATTGCTCACATCTTTATAGGGGGACATAAAATGAAAACAGAAAGCCTGGAACTTTTTAATATGTGGTTTTGATAAAGTTACACCTTAATTACTGCTATCATAGTAGTCAAAAAGCAGTTATTGTTGATTATCTGAAAATTGCTTAAGAAATTTCCATTAATATCATAGTTTAAAAGAATTTCCAAAAGAAACAGTTTAGCTTATTTTGTGAACATGGTGAATATTTTATATTTTGTTATAGAAAACAGCATGCACATTTTCAACAAGAGAGTGTCCTTCCCATAACACCTCAAATAACATATTCAATTTAAAATGTAAGCATGACATTCAGGCTTCATTTGCTGTTGGTGTCAATCTAAAAAAATATAAATTGATGCAGACAGAAAATTCTAATCTGATGCCCTAGGGCCAGATCCAATAAAACACTTAAGCATCTAAATTTGGTGTTAAAGCAACTAACTTTTAGGTGTTTGTCCCCCAAAAGGAATCTTGGGCTGAAGTGAGCTGGGTCTTACATTCCTATACAGTGTATAGGGTAGGTATTGCTAGGCAGGTACCAGTTAAGGGGTGTTATGAGCAGGCACTGCCTCCAACGTCACTTAACATTACTCAAACCAGGTACTGCAAACTGGGTTCTAATGAAGTTCACAAGTAGAACTGTAGTCTGTCTAAAGTCAACAGAAAATCATAGGTAATTATCTGGAGCTAGCAAATAGAAAAACTCTGGTAATAGGTCTGAGCTGTAAATTCCACCTTGCAGACCCCATATGACCAGAGTCTGGGTCGTAAGAGCAAAGGGACAATGGTAAAATATACTTCCCTCTTTTACACAAAGCACCGTGATTAAGGATACTGCCCAGGAAACGCATCACAAATTCAGTTCTCTCTTCTGCCTACAAGGAATTAGGATCCACAGCTCCAAGGGGTGTGTGTTTAACTTTTCAACCATTGATTATTTCGACCTCTTTTTTTGAAACACTTCAGATCAATGAGCAAGAAGAAGATCAGGAATTAGCAGTCTAGTCCTTAGGTTCTCCACTAGTTCCTCCTTCCTATGCTATTTCCAGATTTAACAGACAACATCACTGAAGAGCTGAACGAGTATTCAGTCCCATAAAAACCATCAAAAAAATGCTTCTCACAACTTCAGACTGGGAGATCTGCAAGACCTCAGATAACAGCTGAGCAGGATAAGTGATAAAACATACCTCACCATAATTGAGGGACTATCTAGAGCAAACTCTTTGAGACATAGAAACTTTACTTCACCTGAAAAGACTCAGAGCCTTAATTTTAACATAAAAAACTGAATGGATCTTTTCTAATATGACTCCTATACTTCATGTAAGTCCTTCTTGTGAAACCTGACCTAATAAAACCAAATGTGAGTCATCAAATAGTCCATAATTACAGGTTACAAAATTAGATACTTGGTTTTGATGATGGCTGTCAAGTACTTGAACTAACATCATGTACTTGAACTTACCTCCTTCTTCCCAGGATCATTTGCAGTCCTACAGACCACTTTCAGTAAAATTGGAAAATTTGCTATCCTCTAGTAAGAAAAAAGTCCTGGAAATCTAGGGCAATTGACTACTCTGGTCATACAGATAATGACATCTTGAGTTATGTATGAACTGTGGGGCAGAAATGCTCTGCAGTGTCTCTTGCAGTCCTCCCTACTCTAGACTAGCAACCTGGCTGGACCACAACATAACCTTTAGCAAATCTAAGTTTTCTTCTCATGGAACCCAGGGACTGGGTGGAACTTCAGATGTCTACATTGGGTCTTGCCCCAACATGAAGCTAGGACGTGGCCAAGTTGTACATCTGGAGTCAGCAGCTGGAAAATGTTCGCAACACCCACAGTTTACACATGGTCTTTGAGAACAGAATCTCTTCCCGTTTTCCTGCAACAAATACTGACCCAAAGCCTGATGCAAACTTTCCAGTTTTAATAGGCAGCAAATCAGATCCATAGAACCTAATTTGATTCTTGGTGGGATAAAGACAACGTGACTCCAATGCAAGGTGAGGTCACTCAAGGCGGCACACAACAGAACCTGAGAACCCATTTTGAAAACAGTCTAAAGGCAAATAAAAAAACCCCAAACAAAACTGCACAGGAGATTTACTGGTAGCTCAAACCACCCCAGTAAAATAAACTAATTTTTGCCACTAATAATAATAATTCTGGTTGAATTTTGAATAGAAATGCATATGATCTTCGAAAGACTGAATACCCTCAAACTGTTAGTCAGTTCCCAAATGCCAATGAACTATTTCTAAGTACATTACACTATGTTGCATGGACTAGGTAAGTTAGATCCTTTGTTTTATGTTTATAACAGCTAAATGGTATTTTCTCTCCTGTATCCAACTCTTAGATCAGGTCAGACAAATGATTCACCCCTCTGATATATGCTAAGTCTTTTCAAAATTTGCTATGTTGATCTGTTGCTTCTGTTATAATTTTGTTCCCTCTTTAAATTCTCTGTTGACTGTAAATAAATTTTCCATGATCTAAGATCACTTCAGAGATTTTTGGTCTTTTCCTTTTTTAATGGAAGAGGAGACAAGAAGAGAAAAGACAGGGCCTTCTTTACCAGGCAGGATTTCCCAGGTTCCCGAAGGTTCAATTAAAAGCCATTTTAGCTACAGCTGATTGATTTCTGCCAACAAAAGTGGCTTAGAAGAAAATACAATAATTTTAAATGCTTCATGATACTTATTCAGAACTTCTGTTTTCCTCTCTTCCTTTTTCTTTTGAATCAGATTATGAAGGTGACGGGGTTTCAACAATAACACCTACATATGTTTGTTTGCATTTTTAAATATGGTTGCATTCTGACTGATTTGCAGTGGTAAGCAACAGTTTGGAAATCCCATTGCAAGCTCACAGTGACAGAAGTAGATAATTACTATCTCCACAAATATCTATAAGTTAAACCACTTGTTTTAATACAGATTAGATTAGTATTAAAGTTACAAGATTGGTATGAGAGACATGATAAATGTAGTCATGACAGAAAACAATTTTTAATTTAGTATACCCTATCAATCTAGATATCCCATGAATATTTACCATTAATTCAGTAGGCTGGAACAGAGGGGGAAAAAAGAACAAAAAAAAAGAAGGTTTGACCTAAACAAGGACTGAGGAAAAAAGAGAATTCTCAGCAGTTTTACTGAGAACAGAGCTTGCAAAAACGTGAACTGGAAACAGATTGGAAAATACGTTTGGGGTACCATTATAAACAAAGCCTTTAAAAAACCTGAATGACATGCAAAAATAGTAGCAATTCCTAATATGCACTTCTCTTTGCAGGATTTACCAGTCTGATTACACTTAAATGAGTAACTTCAAAGGCTGAAATAAAATCATTTATGGAAATTCAAAACAAACCTATTTGATCACATCATACTTCACAGCAGGGATACAATTTGCAGGGGCTGAGTGAGGGCATAGTATAAGCTAAAACAGGTTGTGTGTGCAATGAACCAAACTAAATGGTTTATATAAAAGAAATGTTGTTTCCATTAATTTTTCTGGTAATCCTATTAAAAATGCCACCTGTCCAGAATAGTATTGTTCAGATTTTAATTCTTTTTCATATCTCAGTGTTCAAACACAAGACAGAGAAGGTATAATCTCATAGCTATTAAAATATGGCACAAAATGTCTTATTCTGAAATCTTCATTACTGCAGCAGTTTCTCCGGCTCTGTTTCAATGTCTGGCTATTATACCTTTTGCTTTTCCTCTCATTGTGCTCAAAGAACTGATTTTTCTGATAAGCCCAAAGAATATTTTTTTTAAAGGATGTGTCATATTTCTAACCTCTCTTTAACCAAAATGGTTTTAGTCTATAATACTTAAAATTCATATATATTAAGTAAATACAACATGAAATGCACCTTTTAAAATTCCACCACCACCCCTCCAAAATCCCCTGTAACAACCCTGAACAGGAACTTAACTTTGAATACCAACAGAGATGAAATGGTGTCATAATCAGCATAAGTGCATGTGGACTATTCACCTAGATCAAACACTTTGGTCATATACTCAATTAAATTTAAATCCCATTATATAATGTGTACCAGCCTCATTTTATGCAATTCCCTAATTTAATGGCTTGGTATTAGCCTTTTTCCTTTCTGCACACATGGACTAATTTTCACGGTGCTCAGTCCCTTTGGGAAGTAGGTCATTAAAGTCAACTGGATGGAGACAGAAACTTAATACCTAAACAGTGTTGTGGAAGGGTCAGAGACACAATAGTAACGTAAAACTGTTTTTCACTCGTCCTTCTTTGTAATATTTATGAAATTCCTCCCTCATATAAATGTTACTCATTAATCTCAAGGACCACAAAGTAGAAGAATCAAGAAAGCTACCATCCTGTTATAATTTAATTTGTGGTGGAAAAAAAACCCCATAAAAATCACAATTATAATACTATTTAGCTGTTGAGATAATACTTGATTTACACTGAAACAGTAGAATCGTAATATTCATATTACCTTTCTCAATGTGTATTCTTTTTGTCTCATGTCCCACGTCATGACCAGCCAGATCACCCTCCTTAGGTCCAGGCAGGACATTAGGTGACAAACCCATCAGCATTTGGTTCATAGATAGCCCGTTCTGATGGACAGCTGCTAGACACAAGTGCAGGCAGAAAGAAAATCAGCCGTCATATTAACAATACACTTTTGTACTTATTTTATATAGTCTTCCTCTTAATTATACAGGAATTCTAACATTCACAAAGTTACTTAATTAGTGCTGTCAGTATCCACACAATGGGAGAGTTTCTTCCTGTTACTTCTGGTTTAAAACAATTCATTTTAAAAAGAAGAGGTCAGTATCTTTGGACAAAGTTGGAAATCTGAAAACATTTTCTTGTTTATTTAACAAGAACTGAAATGCAAAATGAAGCAAACCAGAAGAGCATAGAAGGTTGTTCTATGTGAGATACTTACTGATTTATTTTTTTAGTTAGTTGTACAAAAAATCTTGTATGTTAGCATTCCCAATATGCAGTCCCTAACTTCCTTATATTAAGGATTGTGGCCTTCCAGGTGATAAAGAGTTTTTCAAAATATACTGTGCAACAGTAGAATTGCTTATTTGCTCATCAGAGAGCTTGAAAAGCTCTTTCCAACAGTTCTCAAACAGACCTTCATGTGTCTCAAATACACCTCAGAAACCCATATAAGGTAGTTTATATCCCTATGCTTTCATCCTGAAAAATTGTATTTGCAAGAGGCTTATGCCATTTTCAGTAAAGCATTTTTTCATTTGTAACCCATATTTCTGTAGTAGTCATCTTACTCTTGCTGGCACCACAAAAGCAGATGAACTTAGCAATCAGGTGTCACGTTAACAAATCAGATAGGAGAGAAAAGAGTTATTTTATAAATAAGTTACTGAAGTGATCCAGTACTTAAGGAACTCTGTTATATTCACATTGGAAGAAATAACGTGCAAAAGTCCCACTCCTCTCTGCTGGTAAGTAAGAAGAGTAAGCTGAATAGTACCATTTCTTTACCAAAAAGTGTCATTCCTTAGCAAAAACAGTAAGTATCTCTCAATTTAATTTACTTTTTTTATTTAGAGAACAATGGAAAAGGTCTTCAATGGTTGTAAAAATGTACTATTCAATCAATTAAAAAAATATTTAAAATCCAGACTGTGAGGTTTTTTCCCAGAACTTTACTTATGAACTCACAAAAACCTGGGGAAATAGATAGGTCACAGTATATGGGATGCCAATTTAATCTGCATTCTGAATCGTCCAAGTGATAAGAAAACAGAATTTTCAGCTTGTCATGGTCAGGTCTCATTTATTTTCTTTGCTAAGTCATTTTTCATCACATAGTAATGAAAGATCTCTCATCTGAAGGTCAATGAAGAGTCAGCTTCCTGAGTCTGCGGAGAGCCTGAAAGGAAGCAGTCTAAAAGACACCCGTGCTGCATCTAATCAACACGACTACGTATTTCATATAGCTATTTCATGGCCTTCTATCTGCATGCCAAATCCTCCAATTTCACCTACTGACAAATTCCACTGTAGAAAGATACCGTAAAAGACAAAAACCTGCAATGGAGCAATAACAAAAGGAATGGACCAGTGTACTATGAATGTAAGTAAATATCCATAAATTAGTATGTGTTTAAAACCTTAATTTCCAGGCTGTTGCACTGGAGTATCATAGAATTCAGAGTCTTTGCCATGTAATTTACATCCTCTACATAGGGCCTTGATAAAAATGCTATTACTCTGAAACACCATCGCTTAATTTCACTCCACCCCTTGTGAGCTATGAGGTGATAATACACTCTGTATCAAATTTCTCACCATTACAATTTCTTATATTTAAAAATTTTATAAAGTATGCACATTTTTTAATTGATTTAACCTAATTCTTCTCTTCACCAAGCAATTCTACCATGTAAAATGTTGCTTATGAAGTCAGATTCAATTTAGAAATCAAACCAGAGTAACCAGATTAAATAAAACTCAATTTCTTTAAAAAATGTTTACACTATATGTTCAGTTCTAAAACTAATCTAGCAAATTGCTTCCCAGCTGCAATTCCGTATTTCATAGCTCATATCTTTATGTTTAATATGACATGATGGCAGTTTATATCAGTACCCGTTAATGTAGCATCAGATATTATGATACTGTAAACTGGGGAACATAATGTTGGGAGATAGTTATTGCAGCTGAACTTCTGAACATGATACATATGAGACCTATTTAAGACGAGGGCATTTTGATTAGAAAAACCAGCTGCACCTAATCAAATTTGAAGTGGTGACAAGGAGAAGAATGTGACCTACGGATTCTGTCTGAAGAGCTCTCGGTCCGTGCAGGAGAGCTGGACACACTGCTGCTTCGGTGAGAGGATGGATGGCTGCCAGGTCTTCGGCCCTCTTCAAGAGAAGGAGCAGGAGAAGGGCTGTCTGGAACACGTTCCTAGACCCCACGAAAAAGAATTGCAAAAAAAGGCAACGTTAAACTAAACTTCTGTGGTTTCCAAACATCAGCTCCCTAAACTGTATATTCTTTCCTCTGTTGAGCTGTCCAGAATTTGCAGAGTATTCTCAAAGGAAATTTAGCAATTTTAGGACACCACACTTTACATTTTAGTATGCAATAAGAGTGCTGCTCATCCTGTCAGGCTTTTAAACTGCCTTCTGGACTACTTATAAAAATAAGGGGGTTGTTTTGCTTTTGGTTTTTTTCTTCCCCTCACTTCTATCAGCATGCTGTTGAATTGGAAATATACAATTTTGTTTCCTAGCTTATAGACCTTAGCCCTACAGGATGAGGAACAATGTACTTTCTAAATAAGTAAAAAACAGACACTGACGGTTTAGTTCATGCTCAATTTTATTCCACATTTTAATTTCAAAGGGGCTTCTTGAGCAATGAGATTTTACAGAACTGCTATGCATCATAAAGAAAATACAATCTCCCGACTGAACCTATACCAGTAAGATGGCTGATGAAAGTCCGAACGGCTGTTTATATTGTGGTGCACAAACCTGGAATGAAGCACATTTTTTCTAAAAGCGTTTTTCATCTTTGGCCATATCACTACTTCAAACTAGGGAGGAACACCTCCCCACATTTTTCTACCCAGGGGAAAGCCTGGCATGGTAGCCAGGAGGAGCTACAATGCACTTGAAGGTGTTCCTCGATTTTGAAAATTAGAGCATGAGGACTGTGATGGTTTGAACTGCACTTCTGCTATGTGAGAACCATCAATATGTGGCAGGTAGATATATCTGATATTTATACAAAACTTTGACAGAAACAATGAACAAAGGGAGCTTAGTGCAGAACAGTCCTTTCTAGAAAATTCTCTATCTTTCCCTGCAGTTTCCTTTTTATTGCTAATAGCTCCCAAGACTCTATGTCATTGCTAAAATATGTGTGAGTTAGGTTGGTTTGGTCACATAGTGATAAAAATAAATAGTTGCTATAAGGGAAATCTATTGGAGGGACTGAAAATGTGAAACTAGGGGTTTTTTGGTTGTTGTTTTTTTTTTTCCTTTTGATAATTGAAATCTCGAGTCCTAATGAAAAAAACAACCAACCCAAACTAAAACCAACAAACAAACAAGTGTATACATTCAACTCACTAAAAGCTTTCAGTAATGAAATAATACAATTAGTATGTGTTTAATAACACATATGAGAACTTGCTGCTGCGAATGCCTACAAGTTTTCCTGCAAAGAGCATCACGTTCCTCACACAGCAAATTGCTTTTGCAGGAGTCATTATTTTTCACGCACAGTAGCTAGATGAGTATTTATTTCTCTGCATGCATTCCTATGAAACTTAGCAACATGACCATCTATAGTAATCAATAGATTTGTTCCAGGTAAGCTTCATAATAAATATTTGCTAAACTTGAGATTCTGATTGCAAAGGGATTCAATGGGCCTATTGATGGAGTGGGAGAAGACCTTTCAGAGCAATGTTTCAAGACATTTAAGTGGATTCCACTTTAATAGTCTCGGGTTTTTAAGTCAAAAACGTTGATGAGGATAGTTTAACTGCAACATAGCTCTAGGCTTATTATGACTTTGATTGTGTTTATATGTCCATGAACCGGGTATTCAAGAGGAGGATTATAATGCAGATGTTTTCAGAATGTAGAAGATTTATTTCTTTAGATTTAGGAGGATTTAAGCATGCACAGTGTACACATTTGATATAAATTGGAACACGGTATATTTAAACATTCATTTAATATATAATTTCACTGTTTGGCATACAATGTATTGTTCTTAGAAGGGTTTCATTAAAATGAAATCCAGTGAGCACATAAGATTTGAATACAGAGCTGCAGAGTAAATTAATTTATTTAAACAGCTTAATTTGTTTATCCTATTTATTTATGTGTGCTTTTACAGCACGTATTATGAGATGGAGAGAGCAAAAGGAAAGCACAGGACAACAAAATATAATTACTGCACAAACAAAACAGATAATGAGTTTTATTCACATATAATAGGACATAGCAGACAAACTCTATGAGAAAACTATATATACTGGCTTTATCAATTCATTTGTAAAACACCCTTTAACCCAAACAAAACATGGGATTGAACTATGCAGAAATGGAAAATAAATTAATTTAATACCTTAACTCATTTTTTATATCCTTGCTTCATAATTTCACAATCAATAATACAGTCTATTGCAATTTTTTGTCTTTATCAAAACTAGCTGCAATAATAAATGGAAATGCTACTACTAATAAATTGAAATACTCTGTAGCTCTAAAAAGTCATAGTCATAAACTAATGGTGCTGGAACATCAATATAAGCTGTCTTCCTTACTGGAGATTTTCTGTAGAAAAGATGGATTTCGTCTGTGGTAAGATATTAACTTTACATTTAGACTTCACTTTAAAATTTTTTTAAAAAGGAAATGTGCAAAAATGTGTTTGGTAAATAACTCAGATGATCAGAGCTATTTTGTAACTTCTGCAAAATACCACTTTTTTACAAGTAAGTCTACATGACACAGCAAAGAAACAGAATTTCCTGTGTTAAAATCCTGGCAATAGAAATCACCCGTCCACTGCCCAGTATTTTTCCTAACACTTGTCTACTCCCAGGAAAAACTTAATTCTACTCAATTAAAGATATCTCTAGACAATCAGGTGTTGGCTTGTACTGTAATCAGGCTCGTTGTCTCCAAATAAATAAATAAATACTGACTGACTTTGCTTTGCTAAAATTAAGTATGAGGAGAAAACTGTGCAGGGTTCAGTTTGAAATCAACACATCTGAATGTAAGTATCTAAATGCGGTTTTGATGCATGAGGTAGAGATGAAACTTCAGAGAAACCTGTATGTAGGATGCTACACAAAGGGGCCCACCTTGAAGGTAAGTTATCTCAATTGACTGAAATGGGAGACATAGACAATAAAGTCAATGGAGCCTCCTCCAAAATCAGATATCTACAGCTCAATTCAGCTGCTCACATTTGAGCCATTTGAGCCACTGAAGGGTTTTGAGATGTCCACACCAGGTTGACAGACAGGACCTACAGAAGATCTGCTGCCTTCTGGAGTGGCAGCAGGACACCAAAAACATTATCCTTGCACTTACTGGCTGATAAGCTGAATAGCTCCCAAAACTCTCTTGACAATATTTACTAGAAAACAAGAAAATCGGAGTTATTTATCGCTTGTAAAACATAACCCTCACTAGCTACCTTTTTTCTCCATTTTTTGCTTCCCTATTTGTTTCTACAGGTACTCACAAGTAAAAAGTAGTGTGAACAATTTAGGGCATATGTAGCAATTTAACGCATATGTAGCAATTTAACATATGGTCGACCAACAATTCAAAATTGGTAAGGCTCTCAATTAGGCATCATAACTGGAGGCTATACTAAGGAAAGGACAACAGATTCTTAAGGGCCAAATTTGGAGCATTCCTTATCTTGGTGCTCTTTATAATCTGATCCAAATCATGAACCATAAGCATTTAAGAATCTGACATTTAACTCCTCCAAAAATGCTCCTACCATATATGAAACTTTCACTTTAGGGAGCTGCAGTGCCCTTTCCCGTACTCTTACTCCACTGACATTACAAGTTGCACACCCTTAATATCAAGTCCATTTCACAAATAACAGAATTGTTCCTGTGACACTGGGCATGGGTTTTTTTTTAAATCTTGTAAAGAACAGGTAAAAGATTTTAACTGTCAGAGATTTTAACTTACGAGATTGAAGTTGTCTCTAGAATTAGAAACCACTCCAATTTTGTTGCAGAATACCACATGGCATCCACAACATAACACTGTTTCAGTCTCTCCAAGTAAAACAGAAGCGTCTTGATATACTTATCAACATTTTTCTACATTTTTCAAACAGCTCTTTGCATAGACCCAAAGACCATACTGTAAGATCTCATTCCAAAAGTTCCTTTTAAGTAACTTCCTATAAAGATCTGTCTTAATGTATCAGTAATGGTATCCAGAAAACCATAAATACTTTCTTCCCTATATCATAGATGTCCTTTTCTTCTTACCAGGTCACAAAGGTAGTTATTCAGTATTAATCTCTTTTTTTGCCTCTTTTCTTTCTGCTCCAGCAGCGTGTTTTCATTGTTTGAAAAGTGACTCATTACCAAAAGTCTTCCTCAAAAATATACCAAAATGTAAAGCTGATGGAGTTCAGCTGTTGGTCCCTATACCACTATCGAAGAGAGGACATTTCAGGCAATATGTGCAGGATTAATCCTTCTGCTCCTAAGACGACAGACAAGGAAGTGATATCTTCTAGATTCTCACCACCTCAGTCTTTCCACAAACATTCTTTATTCTTTGCCATTTCTGTTCCTTAGTGACAAAATTCCGGAATCTTTCTGACAAAGTTTGAATATGCTTACTTCCAAAAACCAACCAGTTTTGCATGCACAGCCTTCATCTCCTGCATATTTCTCTCCCACAGGTATTTTCAGTCTCAGCTTTTTCCTTTGTTCTAGTTTGTTTCTCTGTAAGACTCATCTCTTGGGCTTAGTCATCCTTTAGTTTTAGTCATGCACTGAGTTCTAGACATGCAACTAAGTACAGTTGTATTTAAAACCACAAACTCCTTTAAGGACGTTTGTACTTCAAGTCATTGAAGTGCAGAGGATAAAATAACTTACTTTCCGTGTCATACTTTTCAATAGTTTAGGTAACTTCATAATGGAGAAAGAAAGGATATATGACACACACTGTTTTATACATTGCTAATAATAAAAAATTAAAAGCTTTTAATCAGGAATAGTTGATAATATTCTGACCTTTCTGGGAAGGCACCTTGCTTCCAAGCCTTTTTGTGGTAAAATTATAATAATCTCTTTCACATTGACCAATGTGTGAGAAATATTCCTGTGAATGGCTTTCTTGTAAAATGGTATACTTATTTGACATTGTATTAGTTGAATGAGTGAAAGAAATGAATTAATTGGGTATCTTTTGTATTCCCTGAAAACAGGATATTTTGCTTTTACAGTTTCATTTTTTCTTCAGCTTTAGCCTAAAATGCTATGAGACTCCAAATTAACATTTAGTCCTAAGAATTACAAGATGAATTGGGCTAATAATTACTTCCTAGCTTCCTCAATCACTACTATAAAATGTGTGTTATCAAATTGGCTGAATGCTATAAATTTTCATTTCTATTTCCTTATTTGCATACTATCACTAGCTTGCTAAAGATCTTGCTAACTTCCCACTGATGTGTGTGTCATCTTTCTCACCTTATTCTTATACACACTTCTAATCCCAGTCAAAATTCAGGAGTTCAATCGTTTTGTGTTGCCATTAATTGCACTATTATTTTAAATAGGGTATCTATTTCTTGTAAAGAACATAATACATGATATTTGCATAAGACCTTTTTTATCTCTTTGTGAGTATCTTGAACTTATTTATCTTTTGGACCAATTTAAGTTAATTTGATTTCCGTTTTACTTTTACCTCTGCAATTTTTCATTGATTCTACCTTGCTGTTCCCAACACAAGAATACTGATGACTGATAGCATAAAATGTAGAAAGAGATCAACAGACAAAAAGACTATGGATTTGCTTGATTTTTATTGCCCTGTTTACTATAGGATTATTGGGAATATCAGCAGCAGTTAAGTGACAGGAAGTCCGAACAGGAGACTCCCAAGTAATCCCTTAACAACAACAACAGAGAACCAAACTCTTTGAAATCATAAGCAGTACATTAAGTACAATGTCCTAGCCAGGAAGTGAGTTTCATAGGATTGGGCCATTAGAGAGATTAGAAATAAGGAGGCAAAGAAACAAATAAACAGAAGTAGATGCCTATCAATACCAAGAAAGAGCCTGGCTGTACCGGCGAAACTAGAGTAGCATCCAAGGTGTTGACAGTTTAGAATCATGATGAGGCAGGATCATTCCTGAAAGTGCCACAGAGCCTCATAGTACAGAGTTCTGGATTTTGCAGATTCTTGGACCTGCTTTCTTTCAACTGAATTTATAAAATATATTTTGCCTTCTAAATGAGTATTTGGTCTAACAAACAAAATATCCTTCTAAAGTACACAAAAAAACCCATGCAACATGCAAACATATAGACGTGCAAATAACTCTTCAAATTGAATTAGTTATTTCTTATTGGCAGTTGGACAGACTTTTCCTGCTTTTTTCTTTTTTTCCTCTCCTCTTTTGAAAATCTAGTCTTACTTGAAAAGCAACCATGCAAGTTTAACAAGCACCACTAGGAATTCACCCCTCAAAGTCAATCCAAACCGTACATCCAGCCGAACACCAAGAATTCATCTGTCTAAATGTCATTGTCTGTAGTACAAATGTCTACATCTGAGCTAGTCACCCTAGGCTCATTTTTTACCCATACATTTGCGTTTCCAAGGTACAACTCACCTCATTCTAAAGTAGCTATCTAAAATAGGTCCAATGAATTATGCCCTAGAAGACAGCCAAATGAATCCCATCCATTGTACCTGGCCTCATGGCCACTTTGCATCAAATTAATCTTACAACACAAACATAGTTCCCTGTTACAGATGTGGATATGCAAATTGCCAAACAGAAAAATTTGTACTACCTTGTCTGTGTCATGTGTTATCTGTATATATCTATTTTACGTGACACAAATTAATTCATATGAGCATATGGCTGCTATTAGCTTCAAACTGCACCTCAGAAACACGCATGTTAAAACAAATATTAGGATTCCCGTATTATTTAAAAAAAAGACATTATTCCAAGTTACAACCTACCAGGTATACACTAACCATCCTCTAAGTTCATTATAAAAAAACTGTATTAAAAGTTAAAATAAATAATTTTAATCATATAGATAGACCTAATTAATGAGGTGGGACACAGTGTCCTCTAATATAAAGATGATTAAGCCATAATAAAGGAGTTCAGCTACACTCTGACCTAAGATCTTCTTAGGTCTTCTTAGGAAGAAACAGAAGTAAGTGTGCATATACGTATTTATATTAACATAAATACAAAAAAAAAAAGTTATTCTGACTAACCTAGAGATTTTCTCTGCTATGTGCAAGTTCATATAAATAGTTTCAAGATATCAGATTTTCTGCAGTCATGATAAAAAGAAAATGAAGTACTAATTTGGTTTATAATATATTTCACACTTTATAGGTATATCATAATTTTCATGTTTGCTTTCTCAATAATTAGAATTAGATGTTTTAGGAGCTGATAAATAGTCTTATTTTTATTCTAGAATATTTATTGTGGATTAATTACTTTTTACTATTTAAATGTTTTATATTAAATCAAATTTCTCCTCATACAAAGAAGAAAACTTGATTTTACTTCATGTATCAGATAATGAAATGAAAGTAGCTTCACTCTTCATGCACTTGTGTATAGTATATTTTTCTATGCATTCATGAAAATCACTTTAAAGTAATACCAAAATTTCTATTTTGAATGCACAAATGTCTCTAGAAATAATATGTTATCTGAGAAGTCCGGCGTTTTTCAGGTTAGGCATCCAAAAAGCGCATTTCTGCCAGTTTGGGATGTAATTAGGTTTTTTCTCATTCCTTTTCTGTAAAATGGGTATAGCATACCCAGCTCCATAGGAATGGTGCAAATATGTATCTACCACTGTTTGCATAATACTTTTCCTGTAAGGCACAGAAGCGTCCATAGAAAACTTCTGCATTCAACATAGGATTCCGATAACATAAGTTAAATAAGACAGGGCCAGACACTGATTTAAAAAAAATTCAAATACAGAATAACCAACCATTCACCAAATTAGGTAGGGGTTCTGTGGAAAAATACAACAGGTGGCAGTGAAATTAAAATTGTACCTCAACTATATGGATGGAATGCTGTCACATTAAGGTTGTAGAAGCATTCTCGTATTTCCTAATGTTCGTCTTATGACTTTTGAAATTCAGTGATGGTTTTTTAACACAGGCTTTGGATGTAATTTTACTCAATGCATGAAGACAGGCACATCTAAAGACTTTACAGTAACATCTGATATATTGACAATTCTGGCAGTTTTCTCAAACTTATAGTACAGGAAAATTCTACTTCATTGTTAATAGTGGCAAAGTGGAAGGGTTTTCTACCCAGGACATCTAACTGTACTTTCAAGGTGCTTCCTATGGGTCCTGTCTCTACAGGACGGTGTGCCAGCCAATTTTGAGAAATACTTTATCTAATCCTATTAAAAAAATCATCATTTCTGTAACTGGAAAATAAGTTATCAGTAAACTCTTCTACACTGAAACACCTTATGATGGCCAGTATCTTTTGGTATTAAAAGTCTGCACTAAACTCAAGGCTGCTCACACAGCAGTTACAGAAGACTTAAGCTGAAGCTTCTACAGTTCCTTTGCTGCCCGCCCCCTCCATGAAGTGAACTTGCTCGTTTTCCTCTTAAAGTCCATTTCTGCAGGTCCACTCTCTGAACTTGCTCACCACCACTCTGACAGGAGACATTTAAATGTACTCTGTTCCGTCACTTCTGTATGGCAGTGTCATATTTCTTCTCTTTGGCTGTTATTTGCACTTTTTGGCAACAATTATAGGCGAAAAATATAGGAACGTTAAATTACATCAATAGGAACACACACATATTGCCAATGAAAAATGAAGAAGTGAATGAACTTTAAAATAAAATCTCGTGTCAGAATAGGCCTATAAAGTGAGTTATTTAAAAAAAAATCTGTCAGCAGCTACCTTGCTTAAGTAAATTAATAGCAAATTTCTCCTATTGGATAACAGGAAGATAGAACTTTATAAAAAAGTACAATGCAATCAGTGCTGTGACATATTTAGAGAATTAGCAAAATTTAGTCTCATGTATTTAATATGCAGTGGAAAACTACTGTGCCACTGGTCACTTTTTCAGCTGGAGGTATTGGCTTCTTCTGCTTTATTCTTAATTATTTCTATAAGTATTAGTAACATTACGTGGATGAATTGCAATTTTTGATTCTGGCATGCTGCTCTGATCTAAATTCTACAATGTAGAATTATTTCAAGTTGCTATTAATATGAGATATGTCCTTTATATTCTCATATATCTTTCTGCTGACTGAAAAAAATTGATGTAGCGAAACTGCTAACAAGCTGAGCCTTTGAAACCATGGGCAGGTGATGAAAGCCACCTCATGTCTAAAGCATCCCCAGGTCACAGCTGTCACACTCACTGCAATTCATTCTGCTGTCCCTGCTTGTTGTTGCTCTCCTCTTATTCATCCAACTCATATATCTAAACATTCCATTACAAAAAGACATCTAATGTTCGTCTCATGTTCGAAAGGGCACAACACTCTTCTGAAATATAATTCTGAAGATTTTAGAGCTCAGAGTTCACTGCCAAATCTAAGGTGTTGCTTTCTAAGGCTTCCCTTGTAATTTTGTCTTTGTCTCATCTCCTGAACGTAGCATGATAAAATGTTTGGTTAGTACATGATCTCAGCTTTATTCCAACTTCTTATCATGAAGAAATGAAATATTGCCCAGTAATAGAAAGGCATTTGAAGCTTTGTGAGTTTAAAGATAACAGCACTAACTGTGAACTCGGAGAATTGGAAAGAAAGGTCAGCAAGTCATCTACTGTGGCACTGTTCACAAAGGCAGTTCTATCCAATGAACCAGGTTGTTTATAATCTGAAGACTCACATTTTCTAAGACTTAATTTTGTTCTTTGCTACTTAATTAGATAAGGTTACTATTGATTTACTTTTCAGAGTAGAAATTTCTCATAGGTCTTCTAACTTTCAAGCAGAGTTTAAACTTGTAAACATCTTGTACTCTAATTTCAAATCTGCACTGTCATTTCAGGTTATGAGTATGAACTCCAAGATAAGTGATTCACAAACTTTTCAAATTAACTTGTGGAAACATTGTCGCTGAGGAAAAACATTTAAGTAAAATTAGGGTTTAAAAAATGAGCCATAAGATAATGAAAACAAAACCAAAAAGTCTAAAAATGTAGCAGTAAAAAAAAAGGAAGATAAGATTCTAATAACAAACAGTTTTGTGAAAGAGAGCAACTGCACTATTTATCCATTCCTGTACAAATAAAGAAAAAGGAGGTTTGACCTTCTCACTTACATCTATTCTCTAAGATATTTATTTTGATTGTAGTATAAGTTATTATTCATAAACTTTACATTGCCAGGGCAAGGTTCAAAAAGTATGCTGATTAGAGAGTTTCCTGCTCAACTACTCAGTGCATATAATCCAATGGACAGTAAAATGACAGCCTCTGACTATGCCTAGTGAGGAACAGGTAAACTGCCAGTGACATTATGTCCATGCTCATGTGAAGAAAATCCCCCTAACAATGACCTCATGCTTCTATGTTGCTGGGGTTTATGTTTCAATCCTGTTCAGTATTAAAAAATAGGTACATAATTACTTGGCTGTGCTATCTCTATCCACGTGACCATATTCATCTGCCATAGACAAAAACAGAGGACATAAATCTAGAAATACATTGTACCACAAAGGGGCTGAAGGAAGGAGTAGGGAAGTCCTGCAAGAGTAAGTTCCTTAGCCCTTACGGTATTATTGAAACAAGTATGTGCAGCAAGCTCTTACATTTAGAAGTGAGTTTTGGATGGCAGATTAACGTCTGTGTTTATGTATTTACCTGTAGTACAAAGGTATGTGGGCAACGTGTCACAGGCCTTGACTGAAGAAGTCACAGCAGCACTTAGGTAGTGTCTCCATCAGGTTCTACGTAAATGTCCCAAAACTCTAACTTAATCGCGCAAACTTTAAAAAAGGTATATTTCACCCTTGAGTGAGCACACTTTTCTAAATAGAACTTAGGTTAATTTGGCTATTTAAAAACACATCATTATAAATACGCATCTTTTTAATTTATGGTTATGTGCAAACCAGATGGGAGCAAGAAACCCAGTTTGTTAAATAACTTGCACAAGATGTTATGCCAGGAGCTGCGCAAAAGTTGGCAGCTATGATGAAGATTTTATTAGCATGAATACAGGATAGTTGAATTTTCAGAAATTACAGAGATAAATATTGTAGATTATTAATACAAACAAATGCTTAAATAAGCAAGATTTTGAAAAAAAAATTTTCCACTTACAAAGTGCTGCTAAAATGTTTCAAACAGAGAATCAAAATTGCTACGTACTTTCAAAATATTCACCTAGATTATAATGAAACTATCCTTCCAACTGGATGAGCTACAAGAATGAACGTGTTACGATGTTAAGGAACTCTGGGATAAGGAAAATTTTCTGGTATGGCACTGCCTATGGTTAAAATAATATACGTAGTTACAAGATGACAGAGTCTCCCTTTCAGAGTCCACTACTTTTAAACCTACTAGACAGGTTTAGATCAGATGAGCCAGAACTACTTCTCAGTTAAGTGCTTCCTGGGTCCAGCAGTGTTCTCATAATAGGGTGAAATCTGTGAATGCACCAGGACCTGCTTTCCCAAAAGCAAGCCTTTTTTACATAGCCCCAGAGCTATGTTGTATTCCAAATGCACCTGATTTTGGTAACTGGGGACAAAGATCAGGGGTCACATTGGATTATGCTCCCATAGACATATTTAAATGTAGGCCACAGTAACTTAGGCAACTTTAATACCTAGAACTAGCTTGTAAATCAACTTTACAAGCTAGAAGTCAGCTTGTCAAAGTTTCGAAACAGAAGGTTACCAATGCTTGTGAAGGTATTTTGTACTCTTACATACAAAATCAAATAGCTCACAGAAAATGAAAGAAGGGAAAACAGTATGAAAAACAGTGAAAAAAAAGTTTTGTTGCCATAGTAATTCATACTTGTCAGGTGTCATTTAGCATGTGCTCCATCCCAATCTTCATTTTTTAGATACCTCTGTAATACCAGTGGTCACTGTTCCAGAGAACTTTAGTATCATGTAACTCTTACTAAATACAGCTCAAGTGAAAATAAAAAAACAAAGGTGCAGAAATCACAATGTAATCGAACAGTTAGTTAGCAGGAGACCGTTTATATTCCCAAGATATGAGTAAGATGGTCATTAGGGGTAGAATCTAGCCATGCTGACATAGCACCTAAAGAAACAATTCAAACCAACATCTTAACTCCCCATGTCATTAAAGGTGATAAAGGGATGCCACTGAAGGCCTCCAAAGGAGAAACCCACATTTGAAAGTGCAGGTACCTAAATTAGGTCACCAGACCATATTTTTCTAGGTCAATAGCAACATAGATTTGTTGACTTTGAACTCAATGGTTCTTTATGATTTGTTAGGTTAAAGAGGATAGGAGCATAAGCATGTTGAACGTCTCTATAAAGTCAGACCTCTTCACTCTGCTTAAATCATCATGAACTTTTGCAACTCTTGATTTGAAGGTCCAAGAGATTTCAAGTTTACCCATTTTTTGCCAAAGGAATTGCATTAATGGACGGATTTCCAACATAGCCCTAAAATACCAAATAACCTTCCTTCGTATGTCTATTCCTAACATATGAATGTTCCATAAAACACAAAAGTTTATATACTTTCTGTACCTTCTTTATTAGAACTAAAGAAGATTAACAGGTAAAATGTAGGTACCTGAAAAAATGTCAAATCAAATTATAAATATCTAGTGGTAAGGGAGAAATGCCTTTTAAATGAAAACAGATCATCTTCAGTTGGAAGGAGAGAAGACTCCATGCCTCTGCTAAATACCTCTATTACCAGATTAATTTAGTTACAGGCAGCAAACAAAACCTAAAATGGGTAGACAATTTCAGATATCAGATATTTTTGAGATATCTCTACAATACTACAGTTCTGGCCTGCAGATTACCAGGTCTGTTCTGTGCAACTTTATTCCATTCTGTTCTGGGATGTGGCAATTTAAATTCTGCAGGGGTAAAGTATCAAGCCTTTCAGCCTTCTTCAGATAATTTCCAGCGTTTCAGTTCAAATGCTTAGATTTAAAAGTTAGAAGAACAGTCTCTTCTAATTTAAGAAAGGATTAATTTCTTCCTTGATATCTTGAGGAATGTTGCCATTAGATTACAGACTATGAAATAGGAGGAATCAGCTGTGTATTCTGTATGAAAATGCTTCAACTTGAGCACTGTTTTAATACTGATTCAGAGAGAGGGAGGAGAACTGAGAAGATAACACTGGCCACCAGCAGCCTACTGTGTTCCCAGAGCTACAGCAGTTGGGTTTCTCATATATATTGGCTTTATGACTTACCTTGTAACATCTGACACCTACCCACCTTTACAATATTTACGACAATTGTGAGTATGCTAGAATTTTTTAATATAGTTACCTTAATAACAGATGTCTCAACTCTGGATGGAGGACTCTGCACTTGTGCTGCTGCTGCCATGTTAGCGATGGTACTAAGGTGATTCATCTGGCTCATTGCCATCGTGACAGATGCTGGAGGTAGGCTCACGGGAATTAACGGGTGGGGCATCATCATAAAAGGAAGTTCCAATCCTAGTGGGGGAAAAGAAAAAGGGAAATAGGTTTACGCATCTTTTTAAAATGTTGCCTGTTTTTATCTCCTGATGGACAATATTCAAGTTATGGGTGACAAGATGGTTCACATTGCAGAACAAAGCAGCTATATGTCATTTCTCTTCCGGGATATGCATGGGTAAACCACTAGCAACCATGGAGGGTTTCTAGCCACAAGGAGAGGCTATTAGACCTCTTAGCTTGTTCATATCAGTGTAATGTATGATATCATTGCTAAGCAATGGCTGTTTATTATCTTTTTTAATATCTGCTGTAAGGTGCCTTAGCAATGCATTATTATGCCACTGATGCACAGGTTAGCAGTTATTTTAAGTATCAATTTTATTGCATATGTATTTGTTCTTTATTGTCTCCGCTTCCCCTGCTTAATACTTTAAAGGAAGTATTCCAATATTCCCCACATCTTTGATTTTTCATAGCCTATTTATATAAACACAAAATAAAGATAGGAATTGGAAAACTGCTGTTAGTGCTGAAAGATGTCAACCCGTACCATTTGGCAGAAGGTGATTCTGTTGAAGAGGGTTGAGAGGATGGCTAACTGGAACATTATGCTGTCCAGGCAAGTTGGGGTGGTTAACAGAGGCCTGTGATCCCTGGGTGGGGGGAGACTGAAGTTTTTCTTTATCCCAAGAACCATCACTGCTGCCTGTGGGGAATGAATATATATTATTTGGATGAAGGAAGACTCCAAATTTTCAATGTCTGAATTTGCAAGCAAGGTCAGCAATCTAACCTTTTTTGCAAGTGGCTTTTTCTTTTTTTTTTTTAATATGTGGGTTGGGGGAAGGACTTTGAGGGGGTTTTTTTCCACCTTCTGAAAAAGATAAGTAAAGATAACTTTTTAAAGTTAAGAGTTAGAACACAAACCTAAAAGTATTACAGTTGTGTTTGTTCACATGAAGTTTGTGTCTGATGTATATTTTACACATACTTTTGCCATCCTTAGAAAGTAAAATTATACATGGCATTTGTTTTATACATGAAAGAATATTTTTGCCTGCAAAATGTCTAAAAAAAGAATATTGCCTGTTACACTGATTAAAATTTAAACTACATTCATACTTCTTCTTGTATTTGTGAATACATAAACATTATAGGAAGTAACTAAAAATTTCATTTATTGAGGGCATGTATGTGTGCTTGGCTGACAATTCTATTTTATATATTCAATTTTTATATCATATTATTAATTAAAATGTAAGGTATTATTAATCGATTCCTGCAGTCTTCTGATAGTGGAACAGACTAACAGCAAAGAACAATGTGGACAAATAAGTGTTGAGACGAGCAGTAATTCAAATATTTGAGAAATACCCTTTTTCACTATTGCAGACCTCTTAATAAAAAATCTGCATAAATGCATTCTAAGTAGTATTAAGATACACATCAGCAATATATGATTGCTTCCTTTTTCATATAGAGCACAATTTCACCCTCCTGACTTTGAAAGTTTCTACTGTTTTCATGGGAATTTCTCTTGATAAGTACTTTAGGATAACATCAGCCAAGACCTATTTAATCTGTACTCAATTTCTATTTAGCATTAGGGATTACAGTGAAATGCATATTTCTGAATGTTTTTCTATATACATTTTACTACTTAATGAACAATAGGGCCTAAAAAACAACAGGACTAATACCACCTCCTCCTTATTTCAGTAGAAACGAGATTAGCACATTAGTCTTGACATTTTTTAACATCGTTGTCATGGGATGACAAAAGCACAAAAGTTGGTAGAATTCCAATTTAATTTCTCTAGATCTATTAAAAACCTGGTTGTAAAAGCTGTACAACATAGTTTATAATGAAAAATACTCCATTATTGCCATGATTTTCTTTCCCTAGTTTCTTCATGAAGACAGTTAAGGCTCAATATAAATTCTAACTCATTAGCTCAATACTGTCTCAATCCCAGTGTAAATTGTTCAGAAGGAGGTAATGAAAATTCAGTCCAAACTCTCCCGCAATCAAACAAAGCAATTTTATAAAACAATGAAAAGAATCAATTATATGAGATGCTTTTATTATTTTACAAGAAATTGTTGTAACCTTTATGCAGTGTACATACTTGAGCTGGTTAATACATGATTTGAATCTCATCACCTCTGATAAGTGAACATGTTTTCTTGTATTTTGAGAACTCAGAGTCTCAAAAAACCATGAACCTACTTTCAAACACATACGTAATTGAAGGAGCTAAATCTTAGCTGGAAAAATATTTTTTTCCTTCTAATTTTATTTTCTGCAGTTTTCTGCTTTTTGCCACTGTGGCATACATTTCACTTATTTTGACTACTCTTCCATTAAAAACATGACCCTGGAAATGACAGTTAAACACAAAAAGTGAGTTCATCTCATTTGATTTTAGCCAAAATGTAGGTGTTGATGTAGATTCAGTAGAGGAAAACAGGTAGCTCCTAATGGTCATTCATCCTATCTCAGGGCATGCGTCCATAAAATAATAAAGCTGGTTTTATGGTATTTAGGGCTTCATTAAAAACCAACCACCGAAAATCTGACTACACAATGTCGAATCTTAAGCAGGAATAAACCCAATCTTAATTTTTGCATCTGTTAAGGGAAGTTGAAGACAGAACTTTGTTCTGGCAGATCTTGCAGTGGAGCACATACTGCTTGTCCATCTTGCTCTAGTTTCATGCTGAATGTGGTACTGTCTGTCCTGTTGTGACTAACATGAAGGCAGCAAAGGCCCTCTATGCTGGCTAGTTTAGCACAAGTGTTATTGCACTGTGATTCAGATGAACTCAGCACTGCCTGGTGATCGGTAATGCCCACATGAAATGAAGAGGGAAAGACCGCAAGAGACAAATGGAATGAATGGCCTCTGGGCATGCCTTCATCTGTACAGTAACTGCAGAAGAAGATTTTACAAATGACTTAGACTTAGATGGCTTAAGTAAGATGAATCTGGGCCAGAATGTCCTGGTTTTGTAGCTACAAACTCCCATCTCACCATCCACCGAAAATTCTTTTTTGGACATTTATTTCTTTTTCTTTATAAAAAACAGAGATAGAAATGTCTATGTTTGTAAAATGTATTTCAGACTTGGAGCAAAATTCTCTAATTTACATGTAAAGTTATAGTATTCTTAACAAGGTCACCATTTTATAAATCCTTTAAGCTCATTGTTTTGTATTTTCCCATCAAAACATGATGACAACCATATGTCAAACAGGAATATATATAATACATAAATATATATTAGTAATTATATGACTATTTGTTAATATTATAAGCAAGGAAGTTTTTTGCATTTTATAGGGCTGGTGAATTCCCAGTAATAAGATATTGTCCCTATTTATTAGCAAGGTCTTCTACAGTGCAGTTAATTTCGTGTTACACGCTGATGTTCAATATGGAGATGGAGTCAATTCTGCTGTGACCCTTCCTAACCTGGTCACAGAATTTTGCACGGTCAGTCATAGATTGCCAATTATGGCACTGCTTATGTGGCTTAGAAATTAGAGCTTTTCTAAACCAGTACTCCCTTCTGCCTCAAAATTACAGTGTCTACTGTTTTAGAGTGATATCAAACCCAATAATAAATTGGAAGAGAGAAGACAAGCTTCAGAAAGCGGAGTATTGAGGCTAGCGTTTAGTCAGTGACAGATTCTTTAATACTTGTAGTCTGGCATCGTCTGTCAAGATTTGTTTACAAGGAAAATGATTCATAGACAGAATCCAATCCGTAACATCAGAAACCACTTTCAAACTACAGACTGTTGCACTCCTGAACACTTTAAGTGGACAGACACAGATACAAATAGTCTTGGCCATTTGCTGTGTTTTTCTTATGTTAGTTAAGTGGAACAATTTTCCTCTTAGAGGAAACAGTTATTTTCATTAATGTCAAAGCGAAATAAGTGTTATTCCTTAGACACTACTCACCGTCTGCACAACTAAGTGCAAGCTACCAGTTCTGTCACTTTTTACATTTGATTTTGATTTAATGCATACAGTGGCTTCAAAAAGTATTAAAAATCTGTTGCCTTCTTCCTCTTCACTTGTTGCCCTGCTGGAGGCTTATGTTTTTCCAGTTTCCATCAGTGGTTGTCAAATCTTTGTAATAGGATTAAAAGCTTGGACACCTGATATCCCTGGGTGCTGCAGTTCACCCTCGTAAAAGCTGTTTGCTTTAAATTGAGAGAAAATCAGTTTTTAGTGGCATAATTAATTAAATTATGCAAAGTGTTCCAGATTCAGCATAACACTTTCTGAAGCAGCAATTGGAAGCTCTACATTGCATTCAAACTGCATTTCAATTGATGCTGCACTAGGCTGACCACAGAGTAGCATTTTCAAGGCTTTCAAGCACAAGGGATCCAATTTTGAAATGCAGATGCTTAATGTTGAGTGCTCAAACCCCATACATGTGCACTTGAATAGGCAATTTGGTAGCCAGCTACGTATTTCATGTGCTATAGTGCTAATACAAGCACTCCAAAATTTGAAATTGAAGTTCCAAATGTAAGTACATGTGCTTAAAAACCGGGCTCAGATTGTCTCATATTTACTCATCACGGACAACTTGATGGAACAGCAATGACAATACTTTTTCATAATTTAAAAGGCGGACTACAGAATTCAGTGTTTTCCCCATCACCAACATTTCAGCACATATTTTCCATAATGTGAGTTACCTTCTCCCATAATCAGCGGTTACACAACAAGCCATTATTTGTACACTGAAGTGGGTCTGTAAAAGCCTGATGCCTGGATTATTTGTATTCATTAGTAGCACAATTAGGTAGCTAAGGATGGTAATAATAAATGAAAACAATTCTGGACTGGAAGGTAATGCAGCCAAGAAAAAGAAAATGAAGCAGAAAACTAGACTGTACAATGTCAGCCTCGCAAACAAACTCTGATCTAAACGTACCAGATTCATTTTTACAGTCACATCTCTTACTCGCTTACTCTTTTTCGTTTCTCTTTCTGTCCCCATTAGGATTCAGCTTGCCTAAATTTAGGTTCCTACAATGTCAGCTGAGAAGTTTAGTTCCTGTGACAGTCAACAGGGATCTAGCTCCGGAGAACTGTTGAGCTCCCTCTGTGGGAGACAGACCTATCTTTGGTCAGCTGAACCTGAATCTTCTGGTTCCAGGGACTACAGTCCAAACTCAACTCAATTGCCTAAACACACACCACCTTAGAAGGCCAAAATAATTTGAGATATGTCTTATAGGGTTGGTGAGTACAATACAGCACCTGCAGGACACCCCATGGCCATCTGGAGATGTATGTTGGCCAGGATACATGAGGGCATCTAAGACAGTAGTAGCACATACCTACGCCTAGGCAACTAAACCAAACCTTTCTTAATTATAGGTGGATTTCAGAAGTTAAAATTAGGCTATCTGCCGGGCCTTCAGGTCTTCCCCTTCCTTTCATGTGGAAAATTTGGATATTTTATGGCATCCCAGAGAACACTTTGAGCCTGTCTTTAGGCAAGTGAATCCCAGCCCTGGCTCAGGAATGGTTTCAGGTACTATTACATACACAAGCAATATCACATGGCAAAAACACAAAAGAGAGCCTGAGCTTCTACTAACAGCTCAAACCACTACTTTTTTTTTTCGTTTTGTGCACTAGTGTTCTTCTTTCAGTCCCCTAATCTTGCTGTTATCTTCTGTTTGCTGAAACAATTTGTATCGCAGCAACAATTACCAAACAAAGCATCAGAATCAGCTGTGTCGGCTCATTTTTCTGAAGTGGTCTATTCACTATCTAGGCTATTTGTGTCCACTGGAAAATATGCATAATGAGCGTGCTAAAAGTTGGTAATCTTAGCATCCTGACAGTGAGGAAACCTCTTCATAAAACTGTCCAAATCAAATCCTGCTGCTTTAGACTTTGAATTGCTATAAATTTGTGATTCCATTTTTGTATAATTCAGTCTCCTGAACTCAGCTGTAGTATTTACCTGCAATACATGAGTGTTGTGAGGCTGTATAAAGGACAGACATCTATAGATAAAGGCACTTTTGTAAGACCTCTACGTTACTGCTGTATCATTAAAAGCAAAAAGACCTTTGCCATATGTAAACCCTATCTGTCTCTTATTACTGATACTTTAAAAAAAAAAAAAGTATTACTACCTCTTCTGAGATCACAAAGTGATCAGGAGAGCAAGTACTATGACATAGGAAAATAATAAGTTTCCCAAGACTTCTCTGGAACACTTTGTATTCTGCTGTAGATAAAGATTTTTTAAAATTCCACCCCCCCACCCCCCCAAGCCTTGCCTTGTTATTTTATGGTTATATAATCATGCTTATGCTCTTAAATAGACCATGAGCAATGTGACCTGATAATTGTAAGTTTTTATGATTTTCTCTAACATAGTGGGCTTATGGGTGTGGTATTTGTAGTCCTGCTATTATCATGACAGATCATAAACAGGTATAGCAGCAAATTCTGCAAAACAAAAAAAAGGACTATTCTTTGATAAACATTTTCCCACTGCAATATATAATAGACAAGCCAAGAGAACCTTTGAGATCACGTATGTTTTCTTCTTTGCAGGTAATAGTAGCAATCTGAAAAACAGGTTTTAGCCTCAATCGCATTGACTGCTTCATTCACTGTCTTAATTTAATTGCATAGTTTTTCTTGGCAATGGCAGAGAAATGATAACTGCACTTTGCACTGTAAGCCAGATTTGTACCCACTTTACTCACCCTTTCCGCATTTATGTTCTGATAAACAAAACCTGCAGTACAAACTGGTAATTCCAGGAAATAAGATGGAATTCTACGTGCTGAAAATCAGAGTATATGCTTAATCATGAATCAGAAAATACTGATTTGATATAAACTAATAGGTGAAGGAATTTTTTCTACAGTGACAATGAATCCTGCGGAATATATATGTTATATTTTATACTAATCCTTCATTATTTCACCACAAAGATTAACACAGGAAAAGCTTTTTTAAAATTCAATTTAATTAATAATGAAACTGTCCAACATAAGTGAAAGCTCAGCAACTCAGTTACAGGCTGTGTGACATTTACCTAAAAATAGATTTTCCATTTGTCTCTTTTCACAAATACCTAACTTGGCCTCATTTCACAGATAATACATAGTTTATTTTTATGGTTATATGATGTTATAAGACAAGAGTGCAATCTGGACATGTAAAAGTAAATTTGTGACATCATCAAGAAATAAAAAATTAGATGCAGTTGTACGCACTGTATTCAGGAAAATAATAACTGGACAATATTTTACTGTGAGGTACACCTGAGCAAATATGTTGACTTCAGAGCAGAAAGCTAGAATTACAGCTAGTCCCTTGATGTAGAGTTTTCATGATATGAAGACTAATGAGCTACCAGAAGCCAACCAAAATCAACATCTCGATTATAGCTGTATGTGCTTATTTATTAAAAAAAAAAAAGATTTAATAGATAATATGTTAGTATATATTCTCATTGTATGTAATTATGTATATGAGTACTTTCTGTATGCTTAAGGAAAAGGTGAGACAGAGTATTCTCGACTGAGTAGTATATAACTTGGTGTTTAGAACATTTTCTGGGAAATACAGATTTGAGTTGTTTTAGCAGAAGATCCCCTGTTGCTTCAGTTTATAAAGAAAGAATTTATTCTCATTCAATTTTTTGCTCCGGATAATCAGTATAATAGACTCAACGTAATAGGTTTCAATTTAGTACAGTGGAAACTAAAACAGACTGGTCCAGAAAATTGTCCAAGGAGAAAGATGCAGGTTTGAGCTTCTGAGTGCCAGCATTGTGATTCAGGCCTATGGGCAAGTGCCTAAGCTTTGCAGAAAATAGAAATTTGGATGGGAGTTTGTGCTTAACATCTACATTGGTCTGATGTAGGCAATTCCTCAGTTGGTGTGGACCATGATTTCTGACCCTTACTACCTCTAGTCTGAGTTTTACAGCATCTAACTCTAAATCAGCAGTGCTAAAAAGCAAACCAAAGCAATACACCATATATCTATTCAGTAACTTGTCTTCCTCCTTTTCTTTATCTTTACTAAAGAACTATCTCAAATGACCCAAAAAGTTTTAAAAAATAATAACCTAATTACTGTCCTTTTAACTCAAAAAGAAAAATCCTGCAGATTTTCAGGATACCTAACTACAGCTGATAGTCCTGTAATATAATAAACTAACAGAAAAAATTAGTAGAAAATCTTCAGTAAATATATTGAAGTGCAAAAAGTATGCATGAAGTGCATAAAGTGAGAAACGCAAGTTTCCTACTGTCTTCTGTAACCAGAAAGATACATACCACTAGTTTGACCACACTTTGCCCCACCTGCTTCAGCTGTGTTACAATACGGAAAAATAAGAGATACAAGATACATTGGACTTGAAGCATTCAAATTAAAAGCGAGCAGACTTCTGTAAACTTATGTTCAGTCTATTCAGAAAAAGATGCACCAGGGATGAAAATGCAAAGCAGGGAGGTTGACACATTGCAGGTAATCATGTTTATTGATGATTTAAAAAAAAAAAAATTGCTGAACTAAACAGGAATATTTCAATTTCCAGCACAAATGCTGCACAAACTCTTAACAGTACAAAGCCTCTAAAAGGTTGTGCACAGAATACTTTCTTAAACATTATTCTTCAGATTTTTACTCACTGATTTTTTGAGTCATTTTCTTAGAAAACAAGACTAAATTATCAACAAATCAGTCCTTATAAATACACAGATCAATATCCAGGCTAAGCAAATTTGATAGCAAGGTCTCATAGCAATTACATCCCTATGCTCTCTGGGCAAATAACCACAAGTTGGCTGCATGAAAACCCAGAAGCTGCAACAAGCTTCAGACACTCTCCAAAGCACATGGCTGTGTTTCCCACTCATGGAAAAGGAGATTTCTGTTTGCCCAGATCTTGGCTTGATGTGCAGTGTGGGGCTGGACACACCTTGCCCCAGGAACAGTGGTTTCCTAATTGATGTCATGTCTCTTCTACACTAGAAAACTGCTACAGGAAAGCCAGAAGACTGCATGAGCTCTGAGGCTTGTAGAGTAATCTCATCCTCCTCTGGGAAACAGGTGCTTACTTTTAAGTTGTCTATACAGCTTTGATTTAGCTCTCTCATAACCATTCTGATATAGTCTATAATTTTTAGCTCTTATATAGTCTTTTTGTAAATTTGCAGCGTGTAATAGTCTCACACGTCAAAGGATTCCAGTGATGATGATGATGATGATAATAATTATTACTATTAAAAATGCCCTTTTCCTAGATTTTAGATACACAACTTCAGAACTTCAGTGTTATTTGAACACATATGTATGTGTGTGCACATCTCTACCTTTATGTCACACACACACAGAGACACACGCAGACACACACAAACCACACACACATAAATGATACCACAAATTATCAGCTAGAAATTTACTAAAAAATATCCTCTTTTCATACACTTGGATTTGTATATGGCGCATACATGTCAACCAGCCCAAAATCCAGTATGCCTCGCCTAGCAAACAAAATCATACCGTGAATCATGCTTCCTTCGTTGAGGTGTAACACATATATTATCTTGTGTTCGCCGCAGACTAAGAATCATTATTACAGCTCAGCTGTTATCCAGTACTTCATTATGCTACAGTAACTTCATTGTGCACTTAAGCCTTTAGGTTTTTTCCTGTATTTCTATGTCCCAAGACAGATGACTTTGCCATTCTGTTACTTAAAGAAGGAAATCTCATCTAAGAGTTCATGGATCCTGAGTCTTGTTTCTGGACTGCTGAAACTGTTCCTGAACATGATTTATTGTTTTCTCAGGCTGATGATGACAAAAATGACAACTACTATGACTAGTAGTAACAGTAGTAATAATAATATGTGATGCTTAGAGCAGGTGGACAGTCCTGGCCCCAAGGGGCTTACAGTGTGAAAGTACTGTAAGAAACAGTATGTATACACAGACAACAGACTACAAGGAATTTCACTCAGTAAGGAAGATCGATCTATAAATGCGTATCTGTTATAATTGCTTCTCATAATTGCTGCTGTTCATGCAAAAAGGATCATTTTCTCTTTGAAATTTAGTCTACCAATATTTTCCTACTGATATCCTAACCCATTCACAACTGCTGCTGTTTTTTCTGACTGGAGCCTTACAAAAATGATCAAAGGTAAAATCTTAACGCAAAGGCAGCCAAAAGTATGAAATTGGATTAAGAGGGTAGGAATATGAAAGTCATATATCTTCAACAGTAAATTTCTTAAATATTTTCTTCGATTTTTGTCATGGGGGGGGTATTTTGGTATTTTTGTTCCACTTTTAAAATGGAAAGATAGCACTATCTTTAAGTTATTTAAAACAAAATATTTATTTTTCTTTACTTCTGAAGATCACTGTTACCAACAGTCATCTCTAGTGGCAAAAATCTTCAAGTACTGTGAAAGAGACAAAAGAGCCAAGCCAGTGTTTGACAACACAAAAGCCTATTGTCACTAAGTGATAGCATGTTATGATAATTTATTCAATATGGCTTTAGAGCTGTGTCTTTTTTTTTCTAGACTAGTTCTATGACAAGGAAGTTATTCTAAGCTATTATACCAAGATTTAGTACTCTGAACTTTACCAACCCCACATGAAGTTATAGTCATTCTCGTTATTCTAGTATCTTATATCAAACCAATTTGTGCAGAACGCACACACCTTTTAATTGTACTTTAAGCAGTATGTCTAACTGTGTCTTAGACAAAATTCCCAGCAAGGGATTTACATCCAGATCCATCTCACTTAGTAAAAATTGGGATGGTAGACTCCTTCAGCGGTCAGGAAAAGACAAGCACATGTCTTACTCTGTTTCCTAGCTCCATCAATCTTTCTTCATGACCAGTAATTCAGCTGGTCCAAGATGAGGGGAGGTACATCACAGGAAAGACAACAGGTACATACATAGGAAAGACAAAAAAGTAATTTTTCTTCACCCTGCCTTGACTCAATTAGTAATAATATTCTTCAGGTCAGAACTGTGAGTACAATGTTGACAAAGATAACATCTGTTCCCAGGTCTCCCGCTTTCTGGACAAGTTTCTTGACTAGTGTGTAACTGGTGGCTATTATATAAAAAACAGGTGGGCCAGATGCCTTCTCAGCAGCATGTGTTTGGTCCTCTCCATACCAAATGGATAAAGACATTTCTCCGTGTTAAGTCTCTCACACTTAAGTCTCACCGACTTAAGCCCTACAAATAAGGAGATGTTACCATGCATTACCATTTTACATTGTCCAGCTCAGCATCAGATATTTGTAGATCATCACTCATCCTAAGTTTCTTGAAGCCATACAAAACCACCTCAGTTGGTTCTCTGGATTCCATTATGGTGTCCAGGCACCTGAAAGTTGCTTGAAATTGTTCCACCGCACTGGAGCTGGTAGCGTGTTTTATTGTATGCAATCCATCATTATAGAGCATTACTGATGACAGAGAAGTCGGCACTGCGAATTTTTAGCTACCTCATGTCAGATGAGAAGTATCTGAATGTAAATCTTTGTCTAGTGTTTTCTTTAAAGCACAACACTAGGCATGTTGTTGAATGGGTTATTCTGAAAAACTGTTACCTTCTACCATGAGTGTTTTCTTGGTATAACCCAAGGAACCATGATGCTGTCCCTTCAAAAGCAGGTGAGCATTTTGTCTCATGTCTCTGTTACAATATTGAGAATAGGTTTCCAGGTGTATTGGGTCTGGCTGAGATGGAGTTTATTTTCCCCGTAGCAGCCCTCATAGTGCTATGCTTTGTATTGGTAGCTGGAAAGGTGTTGATAACACACCAGTGTTTTGGCTACTGCTGAGCAGCGCTCAGGCAGCACCGAGGCTGTCTCTCCAACATTTCCCCCTCACCAGCAGGCTGGGGGTGGGCAAGATCTTGGGAGGGGACATAGCCAGGACAGCTGACCCAAACTGACCAAAGGGATATTCCATACCATATGACGTCTGCTCAGCAATAAAAGCTAAGAGAAAGGAGGAGGCTGAGGGGGCATTTGTTATGTCGTTTGTCTTCCGGAGCAACCGCTACTGAAGCCCTACTTCCTGGGAAGTGGTTGGACATCGCCTGCTGATGGGAAGTAGAGAATAAATATTTTCATTTCCTTCGCTTCTGCACGCGGCCTTTGCTTTTGCTGTATTAAACTGCCTGTATCTTGACCCACGACTTTTTTTCAATCTCACTTTCTCCCTGCCCTGTCCTGCTGAGGAGGGGAGTGATAGACCAGCTTGCTGGGCACCTGGCGACCAGCCAAGGCCAACCCTCCACAGTCCTTTTTGGTGCCCAACTTGGGGCATGAGGAATTCGAGATAAAGATAGAAACTGGGAGAGGTAATGGGCAAAACATGGACTGAACAATGTTAGAGAACGGAATGATTGTGGGGAATTTTGGTTGTTATAATTGTGGTGAAGGGATGAGGGGTGGATTGTGTGTAAATTGTCCACTTTTGTTAGGTGTTGTGATGACGTTATTTTGATTTTGGTGTGAGGAATTCTTTTTTTGTTGATGTGAGCCAAGTTTGTGAAGATTGTAAAGATTGTGTGATGAATGTGGATTTTAATGATAATTCTTAAATAGGTGATTCACAGAGTCAAGGGGTGGAATGTATTGGGTTTGCGTGGTAAGGTTTTGGTAGCGGGGGGCCTACAGGGATGGCTTCTCTAAGAAGCTACTAGAAGCTTCCCCTAAGTCCAACAGAGCCAATGCCAGCCGGTTCCAAGACAGACCCACCGCTGGCCAAGCTGAGCCAGTCAGCGACAGTGGTAGCACCTCTGGGATAACATATTTAAGAAGGGGGGAAAAAACTGCACAACTGCAGCTGAAGAGAGAAGTGAGAATTTGTCAGAGAAACAACTATGCCGACACCAAGGTCAGTGAAGAAGGTCCAGGCACTGGAGCAGAGATTCCCCTGTAGCCCGTGGTGAAGACCATGGTGAGGCAGGCTGTCCCCTGGCAGCCCATGGAGGTCCACGGTGGAGCAGATATCCACCTGCAGCCCCTGGAGGACCCCATGCTGGAGCAGGTGGATGTGCCCGAAGGAGGCTGTGACCCTGTGGAAAGCCCATATTGGAAGCAAGCTCCTGGCAGGACCTGTGGACCCATAGAGAGAAGAGCCCACGCTGGAGCAGGTTTGCTGGCAGGACTTGTGACCCCGTGGGGGACCCACGCTGGGACAGTCTGTTCCTGAAGGACTGCACCCCGTGGAACGGACCCATGCTGGAGCAGTTCATGAAGAACTGTAGCCCATGGGAAGGACTCACGTTGGAGAAGTTCGTGGAGGATTGTCTCCCATGGGAGGGACCCCACGCTGGAGCAGGGGAAGAGTGTGAGGAGGAAGGAGTGGCAGAAAAAACACATGATGAACGGACCGCAACCCCCATTCCCCGTCCCCCTGTGCTGCTGGGGGAGGAGGTAGAGAAATCAGGAGTAAAGTTAAGCCAGGAAGAAGGGATTGGTGAGGGGAACGTGTTTTAAGATTTGGTTTTATTTCTCATTATCCTACTCCGATTTGATTGGTAATAAATTAATTTCCCCAAGTCAAGTCTGGTTTTGCCTGTGACGGTAACTGGTGAGTGATCTCTCCCTGCCCTTATCTCAACCCACGAGCCTTTCGTTACATTTTCTCTCCCCTGTCCAGCTGAGGAGGGGCAGTGATAGACCGGCTTTGATGGGCACCTGGCATCCAGCCAGGGTCAACCCACCACACCAGGTCTGCACTTTGATAAAAGTGTCAGACAAAGCAGAGTCCCAAAAATCTTTTAAGGGTTGCTGGGACAGTGTGATTTTCAGGGACTGGTATTCTGGGATTATCACTAACAAATGAAAAATGTCAGGTCATCTTAACCACTGTATCTCTCTACCTTCAGCATAACCCAACCTCCACTTTGTCCGTTACAGCATAAAACCAAGCCACAGCAGATTCTTCTAAAGTACTGGACTGTAAAGCCATGTGATTTTCTTGTATATTAAACTCATCTGAGAATGCTCTCATGAATGTCTTTAAATGCTTCTCAATGGGGCCTAAGAGGTCTCTTCCTCTGTCAGACACAATTAAAATGCATGTGCAATGAGAAAAATTCGTGCATCATGTGTTGTCAAATTAGTTATTACTCTTGCATATAAGAAAATACAAGTGAACTGATCCTTTGTAATACATGCTGCTTAAGTAAAGAAAAGCAATCTTATTTTAGATTGAAAACTCTTTATGTGCAGACCTTGAACTAAAATATCAGACAAGGCCCAGAAGCTTTCCTGACGTTCAAGGAAAAATTATGCAAAAATTGTGTCTGCTTTTCTAAATTCTCAAAACTTCTTTATTCTAACTTAAGATTTTTGTCTCTTTAAAATGAACTTAAACATTTTTCAAAAGCTTTGTTTTTGCAGTCTGTCTAGTATATAGTCAATATAGATTTCTGACAAAAATAAATGTAATGACTACTGGTTTACAGTAAAAGCTGCACTTCTCACTTCTAAATCACCCAGATATAAATATACAGACAAATCATTAACAGGCAACAATTATCCTAGAAATCAATTCCTAGAAATCAAACCCTAGAAATCAAATTTGGCCTAAAGGCCAGAATAACTTCGAGTGGTGTTCCTAGAAATGGAATTATAACTAGTAGCACCTGTCATTTGGCATACAAATTTGGCATACAGCTTACATGCCCTGCAAGTTGTAGAATACATAATTCCACAATTATACTCTGCAACAGGAAAACATCTACAAATTATTTTTAAATATCTTTCCCTATAAAAGCTTAGGACTGAAATCCAGTTTCCACTGCAGTCAGCGAGACTTGACTGACACCCAAATTTCATTCCGGTTGCTTTGATGTACCAGTCTGAGCACAGCTGAGTACAAAGATACAAGTTCTAATTCAAAGTAGTGCCAAGACACATTAGCTCAAGGGATGTACAAATCCTAAAAATTGGCTAAAGACTTTATTATCTTGTGGTTAATCTATCAAGGGATAAAATATGTTATTTGAATATGAGATATATGATAACAGAGTATTTGTCCTCTTAAGTGATTAACTAAAAAAGGAAATTTAAAAATCAAGACTACCTTTAGTTTCCATAGGGATTTCTGCGCAGTCTTCAGGATTGATACTGTGTTAAAGTAGTAGTACAATTTTTCAAGCAGATTACTCTGAACATAATGCTTTGAAAAATTTAAAAAAGGAGAACGATAGCAAATGTCATTTCTTTCATAGCTACAAAATGCAAACTCCAAGTGTTTTAACCTAATGAATAAATGAGTTTGTCCTTTATGTATAAAATATAGTTTGTGTTTGTTGCACAAGTTTTTTAATAATAGATGAATTTTAGGTTTGCTTCAACATATTCAATAAAGTGTGATTAATTTGGTTTTTCAAAAATGCAAACTAGACATTACTATATTACTCTGCAAAATGCACAGCTTGCAACATTATTGTCTCTGTGGGATCTTAAATTGAATTGTAAAATGTGTCTTATTTCCAGTTTGATTTATGTAAGAAATTTCAGTGGATAATGCCCTTTTTGAAGTTTCAGTGCTTTCTGCAAAGAAAATATATATAACTAAAAATCATGACATAGCTTATTATAAATCACAGCAAAGTTTTATCCTTACATAATGTTCCACATAAAAATCATATACTGATGCCACATACTATGTTCAATTCAGTGAATTAACTTTTTTTTGAAGTTTCGTATTATGACAGATTATATAACGCATTTTTGACATGTTCTGTGATTTTATTGCGATATTCTAAGTAATTACCAAATCTCTTTTTCTCGAAAAAAGCTTTCCTGTGCCCTGAGAATTAATCTATGATACCATTTAACTTGGCTTTTTGAAGTAAATATCACTAGATAAAAAGCCAGCTGGTTCTGAATAATGGGATACTTGAATGAATGTATTAGTGTTTGAAAATGAGAGTACAAATCTTTTAAAAAGATTAATTTCCATAAGAAAGATAGCTCACAGATCTACAAAAGAATATATTCAAAACATAATAAACTGGCAGAAAGAGAGGTAGATTAAAGTAAAGGCAGCAGCACCTTGTTATTGCAGCTGTTGTATAGCAGTGATTCTGTATCAATTACAACATTTGGTAGGTATGGGCAGCCTCTTCAAAGGTTTCAGTATAAAGCTTGAGCCTGGAATACACAGTACACCCTACATAATAACTTGAGTGATTAATTTTTTTTCTTAACAGGACATAACTTTTGTTGCTAACAATCGAGTCTTTGGGAAGAGTTACAAAGACGCTTCTGACTTTAATGCGAAAGGCTAACATCAGTTTTGTTTTTTATTAAAGATTTGGATATGAATTTATCTTTATCATTAAAAGAGCTTGGCTTTATCACAGCACACAAATGCTGACATCAGCATGTAAACTGACTTTTGTTGTCCTATGGACTTTATTTTCAATATCCTGTTTCAAAATATGTTTCCTTGAATGCATCTAGGATTCTGTTCACACAATTACTTCGTCCAAATATTAATGAAAACAAGGTTTGCTGATGCCACTAAGTACTGTGAGTTTGCATAAAACGAATTCTAAGACTCAAGGAATTAAATCGCATTGGGACAAACTTTAAAGTACATGGGGGTTTTGTTTGTTTTCTGATGATGGGATTAATCTAGGTCTACATGCAGTTTTTTGTTGATATGTGTGGAAGTCAGATTGATCTAAGTAACCTACTCTGGACAATCTAGTGATTTTGCCATGAAACACAGTATCCTTGAAGGATGTTATAAAGCTTTGTATTAGTAAAGTGCAGGGAATTACACCTGCCAAATCCAAAGCAAACTGCGAGACTGTCTTCTATGGGAACAGCCGTGAAGTGCTGAAAACGCTACTACCAATATAATTTAGACAACAAAAGTTGTAAGTTCCAAAATAATGTTCTTTTCTTGGAAGGCTGCTGGAAAGCATGTTTAGCAGGACCATGGAGACGTGTGTGTCTGGCCCATACCCAATACAGCTGCAAGACAGCAGCAAGTTTCTAAACAAGTCTAATGGGCATATGAAACACAATTGCAGATATCTATCTTAGCCAGATTCAGACCGATTTTCAAGTGATCAGAACCAGCTATTCTAGTGTCATCTTAATGACAAATTTTAATTCCTTCCTCCAAAGCTTAGAAGCATTAAACCAAATGAAAATATTTGAACACTGAAAGATATTCCTATTTCTCTCCTGACTTGTTCTCTGTGGAAGCTGAATCATTGCTGCTGTTGAAACCTCAAACAAAGAACAGTGGCCTCAGGGCAGACATGAAAGAAGGATATTTTAGATAAAAATTTCAGCTTTTTGTAATTTTGCAAAGATAGAACATTGATTACTGAAGACACAGCCTATACATAAACTGTACATAAAACTATGCATACATATATGCATATTCTTATATATACATGTAAAAGACAAGATCCAACACAATTTTTAAAAGCATCCTAACAGAAATGTTACTAGGAGCACTGCAATTTAAATAACATTTGTTACGTAAAAGTTATAGAAACATTCAGAACTGGACTGAAGTACCTTGACCTGAACTTCCACTTTGTTCTAGTATTTCTTCAGTTCAATTCAGCATATTTTGGCTTACATCTTGTCTTATATTATAAATTTCTAGATTTACTAGATATATATTACACATTTTTCAATACATGTGTACTGTCCACATCACTACAACAAAGCATTTCTAATTCCAGTGCTTTCAAATGAACATATTTCAAAATGGCTTTTGTATTTCGCATTTTGCAATTTTGGCATATCACCACAACTGGAACAAAAGCAGATCCTGAAATGTCGACATTTCACGTGGAATGGATATTCAAGTGCTCCTAACATGCAATGTCCTTACAGTGACTAGAAATAGACAGTAATGCAGACTAGAAGTGAACTGCTTATATGAATGCTATTCAAAATAATAGTTGCAGAATGGCAGTGAAAGCAGAAGTTTAGGATATGGCCACATGATCAAAGGCAACTGAGTTAATAATTAGTCCCTCATAGCTGAGTCACAGTAAGTGGCCATGTTGTACGGCAGAACCTGTTACCCTAAACTTCACCTATGCCAGGAACACACTGCACAGTCAGCAGAACCCCATAAGGAACGCATTATTAAGCCAGGATAACTCACAGATTTTCATTCATATGCCCACCCCTCTTGTCAGGGATCATTAGAGAAATATTATACTGAATATGCACACACATATGACACTTGCGTGCACTAAAAATGTCAAGTGTACCATGCTTTCTGTACTATATAGTTATACTGCAAGGCTCAGAAACGCTTGCTGCCCTGCCAGATAAAGATAATGACAAACTTCAGTGAAAGAAGCACCAAGTCAAAAGCCTAGAATTAGATCTGTGCAACAGCTGCGATGACTCATCTCGAAGATCATACTTTCCTCCATTATTTTAATTTGCTAAGTCAAATAAACTGCCAGACTCCCTTGTACGCTTTGAGAACATTGCAGACCTCCACACAGAAATGAGCTTTCAGTGATTAAGAATAATTTGAACCGAGTAAATGAAACTAAAAACAAATCAGGGAAGTATTTCAAGATTAAGGCAAATGTCTACTGCAATGCAACTGAAAGGAGTTTAGACATTACAAATAATTCATCTTAGAATTCAGTGACATTTACTATGAAAAGATGTTTCTTTTTAGTCCTTTTTAAAACTGGCTACAAAATGTTTACAGCAATTTTCTGAAAGCAACTCCAGATTCTTTTTTAATCATGCTACTTCAGGAAAGCTGCTTTTAGTTAAAATATAAAAATCGTAGTTACAAGGTTTCTGCAAACATAACTGCCATTCCATTAAGGAAATGGCACAGCAAACAGTAAATAGTGGCCCCAAGGGAAATGTAAGTATTGATTTTATTACTATGTTGGTTGGATTGTATTTGCAATTGTCAACTCTAATTTTAGGCTGTGCATTAAGTATCCTTATAATAGCTTAAGGAAAAGAGCAAATATTAATTAGAACATATTGATAATGTTTTTATAAGTCTTAGATTTAGTGCTTACCAAGCATATATTTTGGAAAAATACAAACCTACTTCTTGCTTGTAAACGTAGCTAATAAATGAATAAGCAGAAACTATAATTACATGGATTATACGATACTTTTGCGCATCAAGGCATCTGCTGGATGCAATTACTTAAAATTAAAACTAAAATGAAGTGCAAAGATATTTATTATTGCACGTGGCTATGTTATGGCAAATAAGGTTGAAGTCACTATTCGAATACAAAATGATCAGTACATAGATTGATTGTGACTTTGATCCCAACAATTGCTTTTTGGTAGTCAGACTCTTACTCACCATTTAGTCTCTGTGTATAGACATCTGCTACACACAGAAACTTCAAAATAGGTTACATTTGCAGATACTGCTAAAGGTAATTCATGACCTTTGTTTGTACTCTTAATTAGATTAAAACAATACTTACATAAAACCAAACTTATTATACATTATCATTTGTTTCTGATAATATCCACGTGTACTTAACTAGCAGAAAAGACTCATTACTCACTTTGGTATTGAACTGCAAAAAGAAAATACTAGCAGCCAGATACAGTTATCTAATAGAAAAAAAAAAAGAAAAAAATGGCTGCTTCTTCAAAGTTTCACAATCTTCCTATACGAAATTAAAAGATGGTAAGTACACGGCGATGGTCATTTCAAACAATGCGAGACTGATTGGACAATTCACAGGAAAAGGATTTCCTACCCATATGTATTTTGCATTTCAGTTTACAGTGGGACTTGCACAAAAAGTACACTACCAGTGCCAGCTGATGTAGCTGACACTTCACAAAAATCTGTTCCTGACAAATTTCTTTTTTAATGTGTTAATTTCTAAAGGTAGCTAAAAATAATTGTTTATGCCTTCTACAGTGTTGACAACTCTTGCAATTCTATCACCAATCCTGCTATCATTCATACTTCTTAAAAATCTCTGCTACAAATATGTGATGATTTCAGCATCTCAGTTTAGATTAAAGAAAAGAAATTCCCCCATTCCCTCTAGCAGTGTGCTGTAATATCCCAAATTGGGTGGGTGTCCCTGCAGCCGGGCGAGCATCCCCAGCTGGGGGACACCTCCCCAAGGCACGGCCGCACTTCCAGCCCTGTCAAGGACCTGGTGCTTCTGGGGTGCAGCTGGACATTTACCCTGGGCTCAGCACTGTCATACCTAAAAAGCCTGTTGACTAAGTTTCACATTGTTGTGAAGCTTTATCCTAAACCTTAAGAAAGCAGCAGATTACAAGCACGGTAGTGTCAAAACATTAATTTTCAGACAAATGACTTGCAACTGTTCTGTGCCTACCCTGGACTCTATACATATTATACAAATATGCTGACTCTTGAGATAGTTAAGGGGGTTCGAAAGGTTTCTCCTATTCCCTGATGACAGAGGAAAGGAAGACCTTGCTGAATTTGTTCCTGCCCTTGCCCACACTACCTGTGCACCAAGGAGTGTGCACACATGCACAGGAACAGGTTTTCTTCATGGGATGCATATCCAAGGCTCAGTGGGCTCTGCTGTTCTCTCATAGCCAGAGAGAGCCAAGCTCAAAAGATGCCACCAGCACTTTGTTCTCCACCAAAGCACAGCCTCGCGCAGAGCTGGTCTGGGTGCTGGGCAAGCAAAAGCTCTGCATACATATCCTCTGCGTATTATGCAACCTAGCAGCCTCTGCAGAAGCCTGCAGGTGAATAAATTGAAGTATGTTATGTTTGGCATGTATCAATGCACACAGATGTATAAAAGTTCAAGGACCACATTTGTTATGCATGTATTTATACCTTCTTTCCTCCCAGGGGACATCAAGATCTTAATCAAAAGTCTAACTAACAGTTAGGTGGTGCAGAGTGGATTGTTCGTGGGTCACTTGATGAAAGTACATTTCACTGCTCATACTGGTTACTAAAATTTGTGGCTATTAATTTTACTGAGCCGTTATTTATATTATGCAGCTATATCTTTGCTACCAAACATTTAATGTAAAGACAAAAAATGCACAAAAAAAATATTAAACCTAAATTACAGGTTTTAATTTATAAGCATGTACATTTCTCCGACAGTGTAGAAGGGTTTCAGCAATGTGAGTACAGAATGTCTGTAAGAAAAATAAAATGCAAACTTCTTAATTCTGTAAATCTGAGTGCAATGAGCCCTGGTTAAACTATTTTATTGCACAGGATTTTAAACTTCAAGCAAATACAATATTCTTACTATAATAATTTTGGAATATACATATAACCCATACTTCCTAGACAGGCACTGGAATATGGCTGAAATAGTTCATTTCAATATTCTTTCAATACTCCTTTTTAAAATAATACAGTTGTGTAAATGATGACATTACATGATTATTTGAAATCCTTTGTAAAGAGATGTTGTTTCTGTTATTATTGTCTAACAAGACCACCACATTGCATCATTTAACAGGCCTGAGAAGGCAGGCAACAGAAAGAAAAAACCTCTTTGACTACAAACCTCTTTGTGTATTAAGCAAGCAAAACCATGTAACTTTGTGTTTGCTCAGAAGTGTTTAAGCAATAGTAACTGTATACTGTTCCTCAAAGGAAAATTCACCCTGCCTGTTTCAATTACGCCAGACGTCATTACCAGTATTTATTCTTGTTAAAAAGTTGAATTATAGTGGGAGATTCTGTAATCTTCATTTTTATTTCAGAATTGGAGAGAATCATTTTAAGGGAGATTATTTTTTATTTACTATAACAAGAGGAAAGGTAAGTGAATTCAGTGTTACTTGAATCTGAGAAAAAAAAACAAACAAAAAAGAAGAAAGAAACCTGCATTATATTTTACTGAAGTAGCATAAACAAAGTCATTGACAATGTTAAACAGGGCAAATGCTTTATTTTTTAAATAGTCAGAAATAAAAGTGTTTACTCTCAGAGAAATCTCTGTTGTGGTGATGGGGAATGCGTTGCCACTAAAAGCTTCAAATCTTTCCATTGTAGACCCTGACAAAAGATCAGGGGGGATCTGCTGCTCACAGGCACATACAGAAATCTACATTCTACCTCTGCTAATACACCTTTTTGCCAATACAAGGTAGTGTTGATGAGGCTGCTAGTTTTCTCCCAGGGAAACTGGGATATATTCTTGCAAAAAGCTGAAATTAAAGGGAGTTGTTAATTTAAGTGAGGAAGTTAAAGCATTCCAAAATACACACCGCTCGACTCATAGGAATTTGGAATGCCTTCCGTAAATAGCTCTAGCTGGTGACCATTTTCTATGGCTAAACAAGCTGCTTAGAAAAATGGTTCATGCTGAGTCTTAGAACCACTAGTAAATTAAACAACATCAAAAAAGGAGGAAAAAAAACTTTACTACTTGATTAACACAAGATCCTACAAGGAAGTTTAAAAATAATACAAAACAAAATCTCCATTGCATGGAGGAAAAAAATTCTGCATATTATCATATGAAACTCTTTATTTTATTTCAGCACATAAACCAAGTACTCTGAACAGAGATGTACGTTAATTTGTAGGAGTCAGAAGGGTTTGATGCACAAACCTTCTGAAAGAAACTCTGAATTTCTCTTCTGTGAATCGGTTTATCGTATCACAGATGGCAGCCCAGGAGGGGAAATGAGTTCTACAGACTCACCACCCACCGGTTCGGGAAGGGAGGGAGCAGACACTGAGGCCAGTTTTGACCCTACCCCCTAGAATACCAGACAGAATCGCTTCAAGTCACAATTTCCTTCTTACCCTGCTCCCAGGGCAGCATGCAATTATGTACTGCAACTGGCTTAGGGCAGGCTGGGTCCACAATTAGTCCCTTGACCTTGCTGAGACTAACAGTGTGAGTAAGGTGAGCATGACATATCTCTCTCTCAAAATTCTCAATTATTTAATGCAACTAATGTAACAGTAATTTCCTTGTATTTAAAAAAAAAAAAAATTGCTCGCGATCATAAAAAGGGACTCGCCTATAAACTCAACTCAAAGGTCAAAATGATAGTTTTAATTCAAAGTTTCCATAGCTTTCTCGATAAAATGAGTATGAATATAGATTGTCTCTTTATTTCTACTTTCCACTAAAAAGCATAGGATTTTCTTCTGCTTTCTGGAATAGGTTTATTAGTTATAGCTCTATTACAACAATACTCAAGGAAGTTCCATTCATATCATAGACAATTATCTGTGATAAAGCTCATGGCAGAAACTGTAGATGGAATAAATGCTGACGTGGGTACATTAATGCACATGCCACTCACATCGTGTCAGGTACAGCTAACCCTTAGGTTTGAAGATACAAATACTCCTTTCAGCACTTTGGCATATCTCAAGTAATTAGAAGCCATCTGCTGAAATCTTCTATGTTCAGTCTCAAACAGCCATCTTGAAATCGCGGGGGCTTTATGTCATGCTGGAGGGCATACCTTTCCCTCCACGCTCGAGCTGAAAGAGGCCTCAGACAGTGAGTAAGAATGAGATCATGCGGAGAAAAAAACAACAGCCAGGAGTTTGACCTAGGCTGTCCAATTAATTGTCAGTGAGTTAAAACAATGCAAAATCATTGAACAGATAAATATAAATCCAAACTTCTAAATTAAAGATGAAACACAGGTCAGTTTGGGACTCAATCATGAATTAAACAATCCATAATAGCCAATTAAAATAGAATATCAAGAACAAGTGAGGCAGGGAGAGATGGCTCAGTTAACCACAGAGCGAGCAGAATGCGTTTCTACTCATCTTGTAGCCAAGATGCAATATACACCTACTGCATACAGTTAACGGGCACAGAAGGTGGTATCCCTGGCTGCACAGGAAGACTGCCAGGGCAACACTAAAATACCATTGCAAAGCGGACCTCCATGAAAAGTCACTATTCTAACCTCCCAGTTGGAGAAGCCACCAGAAGCGGGGCTGGGGACCTTTCTATAACACCTGGCTTCCACGATTAGTAGAAAAAACAGATCATTCCTCACTATCTAAAAGGTCGCTTTATGAGACAGACATAAACATATGGAATAAAACATGTCACAGTAATATACTTTGAATTATTAAAAATACTGAGAGGAAAACCTGTTTTGACCATACGATCAGTGCAGTGATTTTTTTTCTGTAGGATGTATACAAGATGATACAGAAAGGGAGTTATTTTGATAGAACAGGAGCATACAATAAATTTTAAATGGAGAAAATCCCCAATCATAAAGTTGAAGAACATTTCTGAGTGCACAATATTAATGGAGATCAAAAAGGCAACTAACCCATGTGTAATACATGAGTAGTGAGAAGTAACCTCCAGCACTTCCATGTAAATCAGTTAGTTATATGGCACACTGGGTCAAGGTTTAGTGAAGCAACTTCTCAAAACCATAAAAATCACTTATTGGAACAGCTGACTCTACAGCATGTATGATGAGAAGATGCTCTTTAGTAATCCTAAGTAATTCAAGATGTTGCTTTGGCCAGTGACTATAGTTGGCTGATCAAAAGCAATCACAACAACGTCATTTAGAGCTCTCATAAGACAGGTGCCATAGTTTGGCCCTAAAAAAGCACATCATAAACTCCCTGAATCTACTTCATTTCAAAGGACAAAAGTGAGTCGTGCCAGTCTCATAAAGCCTAGATCCCTTCCCACACAATCTCTGCTACTCTGAGCGGAACACTGGAAAGTGGAGCCAATGCACTGCCTGGGCCCAAAGATCATGTATGGTATGGAGAACAGAGATGCTTCAGAAGCTGATGTCCTGAAGAGCTTTGATTAAGAATTAAAGCACATATACTGCAAATATCAAAGTACACATTATTTAGTGTAATGAAAAATGAAAAATTAAGACTATGCCAGTTATTTTTTACTTAGGATGAAGCAAATTTATCACTTATGAAATATGGAAGGACAATATGGTACAAATACTCTTTCAGCAATCCACATAGATATTTTTTGTTGATTTTGAGGATAAATTGCTCAGAAATAGAGATTATTATAAAAATAATTTGGAGGATTTTGCAAATGGCTAGTGGGTGAAATTCACTTCTTACAAGAGAGTTTATGATTGTAAAGGACTCTGCCTAGTTATCAAAATTTAATACAATTATCTAGAAGTCCTTAGTCCATGCAGCTTTGCACTGATATCCTTGAGTAAAAATCCTGCAGGCACACTACTTTCCACCTGTTCAGATAACTTTCTTAACTATACAGATCCATACAACAGGTGCACTTTCACTTATCCAAATCACTGCAGTTATACCCAAACAGTGTCCATGGTACAATTATTTTTGGCTGACGTAACAACAAAACCTATCTATTAATCACTTAGTATGTCAAATTGAAGCCATATTATAATACTATTTTGTGAAGTCAATCATATATCTAACTTTTCTTGACAGAACGATTAATCACACGTTAAAAGTGGTTTCTCCAGGTAGGGCAAATTTGCTGCTTGTGACCACAAAAGTACCCAGTTAAGTCCCTGCTGAATTTCCTCCAGCTCTCCCCATGTCTGTCCATACTGCATCAACATAGCTTCCCACATTAATGAAGGTCTGGAAGAACCACTTACAATGTGAGAAACCTAAAGACACTCAGGGTGTGACAGAGAAGCCAGAGGTGTTAAACTCTTTCCGTAACTTCCCCTATCAACCGGAGCCAACATCAGGAGCCACTGAGCTGAAGCTCACTAGCTGGAGAACACGAAAGCCAGGAAGCCCCAGGAGACAAGCCGTCAAAAGGCAAACCGGATCCATCGTTAGGCAGTATTAAGTCCCAAAAAAGAGCATAAACACACACTCGATGCCTCTGGAGTTCGGTCAGTAGCTTCAACCACAATAAAGGAAAAACTAAAGAGCTACTAAAATTGCCTTAACTATGAAGTTCTGTAATTAAAAGTGAAATCAAATGGAGAAACGAGGAGCAGATGTTGGTTTTATTTCTGTATGTTGACTTTATTAAGGAAACATTTCCCCATTCCCCTCCCCCAAGACATCCTTTTCTTTCATTTATTTGCTATGTTTCCTATTATTTTCTTTTCCCACTAAACAACTGTAACCTTCATCAGCACAATGAAGTCATTTATGTCTAAATTCTTGTCGCACTTGGGATTTTTCTTTATGTGTTTTGTAATTGTTGTAGTTGATTTATAACTTTTATGTCTCATATGTAAAATAGAAGTAGAATACAACCTCTTTTACTCTACTCTGATTAACACCTGTAAGAACACAAGAGATATACAAAAATAATCTATCTAATTTTTTTCATAAAAGAACTCCTTCTCTAATTACTTTGTTTTAGAAAGCTGCTGAAGATCTCCCCTGATATGAATTAAACCAGCACCCAGTTGGTGCTTTATTATCTCTTCAACAAAATGATTTATTGTTTGTAGTCTTGAAAGCAAAAGAGGAGGAAAATTACATTTTCTGTGCCAGTAGTAGTAGCCCTATCACTTGCTCTATACTATTCTTTAAAGGTTACAATGACCAATATTGTAATGATACCAGAAACAGTTAACTCTAACAAAGCTGCTTACACAAAAGCAGTGACAACTGAGATCATTGTACCTCATGATGATTTAACCTTAGATGTTAAATCTTATGTTTCTTACCTCAGCATGACCTGCTATAATGTTCAAATTTCAATTTATCTCCTACCCCAGAGTCTCGACATAACTGACTCTTTTTTTTTTTTTTAAGGTTTCCAACGAAGAAAGTTTAGTTAAGTAGGAACAGGCAAAAAATACAAGAAAAAAATGTCAAGAAAAGAAAGTCGCATATCCTTTATGTGTGTGTCTAAGCTATAAATAATAAAATAATTTTCATTTATTTTGTATTTCAATGAGAATTTAATGCTTTGCTTTTACACCTTGATTAAAAAGGCTAGGCTATTACTTGTAAACAGGCAAAAGAAATTTCTATCAAGCTGGATTCCTAAAACCAAACGTACATGATGCATATATGCACGTGCACAGCAGATAAAAAATTGGAAATTCAAAATGCCTTTGTTGAAAAAGAGACAGATTGTAAGACTGATGGTGCTGTGAGTGCAGGATGTTGTTTATCTTCCAAACTCACAGAACCTTTGTAGTACCACAAACCCCTTCAACATGGAGTAAAAAATTAAACAGTTTCCTCCAGCAGTAGCATATGCTGAAATGGAAAGCCAAGTACAGTTCTTTCCCTACATTCTTCAGCAATTCCAAGGAAGCTGGATGAAAATCAGTATTAGCAGAACACAACTGCAATGCACCCATGAAGTTCCAGAAGAACTTTTTTGTGAAGTTAGCTGGGCTACCTCTTGTGGGGAACTATATAACAACTGGGAGTTCTTTTGATTTGGATGAGGTAACTGGAAAGCGTCTGATACTCCATGATAAGAGAGACAAAGAAGGGAAACACATCACATCATTGTTAACAGAGATGTTGTTTGTTAGCACAAACTTGGGATGATCTGCACTGTGGACAGAGTATGATCAGTCATGAGTATTGCTAGAAAAACCCTTTATGCCAAATCATAACCACAATGATTTATTTTCTTTCTCATTATAAACTGGTTCTATTTAAACAAGGCTGAGAACAATGACTAAAATAACTTTAAAACAGATGAGACAACACACAATCAAATAATTACCTAAATATTGATTATTAGTTGCACCAATCACATTATTAATTCTGGACTTTACAAAAAGGAAAATCTTTCAAAGTAGCATTTATACATCCGCACATTAAGGCAAGCCAAGAAATTTTGAAATACTAGATGTTTTGGAAAACATCCCTTTTCACTCTCTTACTAGTGACACCATTGTTCTGTGAGACAGGGAAACTGTGTTGCACAGGCAACTGCAAGCACTGAAGGTCTATTCAGTTGCTTGCATATAGGAATCTGCTGTCATTTCAGGTGCCCTGTGATATCTTATGTATCCCCACAGGGCTTGCAAATATGACAGAGCACCTAACCGCATATGATCTCTGCCATTCAGGAGTGGAAGCTGGAATCCAAGCGGGATGCCCGAGGGCATTCCAAATGGTACAAGGTACCTGTACTGAATCAAGTTGCTGATGTCTTTCTTGCTGGAAGCATGTTCATAATGGTGAATTGTCAGATAGTAGAAATCTGCTTAGCAATCTGCATAATGCTCACCCAAAAAGCCTGAGTAGAACACGTCTCCCTTGCAATCTTTAGATAATCTTCCTAGCATTGTCCAGAAAAGTGTGATTTACACCCTGTAATCTTAAACTAATAAAAAAATCATACCTTGGTCTATGAATGCTTGCTCATTCAAGTTTATGTGTAATTTAGGATTTTTAAATGCATATAACCTAGAATAAAGTTTCTATTTTTAAAACAGCTTTCTTTTTAGCAAAACTAGGTAGAGTTAAACATGAAAATTATGTACTTTGGATGGGAGAAACTGGAGTATACTCAAGTATAATTTTAACAATGCTATGTCCTATAATGAGTTGACCTTCTATTCTCCTTAACCCTTTTTTTCATCAAAGCCACCTACACCCACTTTGCCTTCTGTTTCTCTAATCTGCAATTATTTATGTTTTCTTCATGCTGCTCTATCCGCCATGGGAGCAAAATTGTATTTGGTGAAATATAGAGCTAATTATACAATGAACCCAACAACAAAAAGACAGAGCAGATGTTACTTCAGACGTGCTAACAGTCCCTACGCTTAACGCACACATAGTAAAGGACTGAACACAGTATTTGAAAAAAAAAGTGATGGGCTTAAACATGTGGAAAGAAATTAGCACAAAACTCAAACAGAATGACATACTTAATAGGCTCTACAACATTTATTCAGTGGTTGTATTCAGCATCAATTTTACGTTAATTCAATACATATGTGAGGCTATACGTGGGGTGAAATATAGCATATTAGGTAATTACACTCAATTTCTTCCGATCTCAGTACCCAGTTTCTTCGGTACCCTTTCCGCCTGCCCATCTGCACCTCCAGTTCTAGGATGAAATTTGTCCATCTCTTTATCTACCTGAACATTTTCCAAAACACAGGAACTAAATCTAAGAATAACTGTAGAGGCAAAAAAAAGAAAAAAAAAAGAAAAAAAAAAAGAAAAAAATTCTTTCTAGCATTTTCTTGTTTTTTCCTCAATGTGAGTAAGCAAGAGCTAGAAAACAGACCTTAACAATGAAGAAATATCTGACACTACTTAAAAACACAGGTTGCTCCATTTTGTTTTAAATTAGCTCATGACTGTTTGAAATGCAGGAACAGTATGAGTGACTCTGCACCAGCCCTCAAGTCCATGCACAGGTCCTGCTGCATCTGGTAATACAGGTGTAGCTTAAAAATGCAACTGTAGGAAGAGATGACACAAACACAGGCTTCTGATACTTGTAAATGCCATTCAACATACCAGACTCATATCTCGAATAACTGGGAGATGGTTTGGTATTTATTATGAAGGATTTATTAGGATTAGAGTGGGATCTCTAAGCAGCCTACGAAGCAGCCCCTGCAAGTAGGGAACCACCAAGAGCATATTTTCCCCCTCCCTTAGTACCAAACTTCCACAAGACTATTAGTTCTCTTTCTCTACTGCAAGCAAACTACTTCAAAACTAAAAATGAGCCGATAGATCATGGAACTAAACAGAAAATTGCAATATTTCCCTTTCCCCTATTGCCTACCTTTACCGCTTTCCTGAGTAGAATAGTCACAAAAGTTGGAAGTGATTTAGGATAACTTGCAAACCTCCATGTCAGGCATAAGTCCTGTAAGTCAGATTATTTTGTATACACTAATGCAATATAAATTTGCCATGTACCCTTTAACCTCACTGAAGAGGAGTCTAGTGACTCCTCTTAGTAGCTAAACTGTTCTATAAGAAAAGTAAAATAAGCTTCATTCAGTAAACACATCGTACTTTATAGTAAGATACGAAGATAGTCCATCATCAGTCAAGCTTCAACAGAAAAATTGAGACCACTAAAACAGTGTTCAGCAAACACAAATTTGAATCATTAGCTGCAGGAGCACTAATTACATTATCATGATGAATCGCTTTTCACAGATGCGCAGTACCAAATCTAAAAGGGCACTTTCCACTTCACTAAAATACACATTATTACCACACAACTAGTTCAACTTCACTACAGATGGAAAAAAAAAAAGATTAAAAAGGTGTGATTTTAAATTCAACTTTGAAAGGATAGATGCCTGAATAAAATGTATCTGCCCAGTTATAAATCTTGAGAAAAATAACTCTAGTAAGAGATATCTATGATAATATAGAATTTCAAATAACTGGTTAAAAACATGCATAACCAGACTAATCACAGTATTCTAGAAGGCAACATGACGTTAACAGCAATCATCACAGTATGAAATCAACTCTGAGCTTATTACATTTGGCTGAATAATCTGAAATTGTAGAATTAAAAATAATTATTGATAAAAGATAAGACATAAAACCTCCCTAGCTGTTTGAATCTAAGAATATCAGGAGATGGAATAAATGTTGAATTTATGTTGTGGAAAATTGGTCCCAAGTTGGTTTTACACTTCATCAGAAAGCACTTTTGTCTTGTATGCAAACAGTTAATGAAGCATACCAAAACTGCAACTTCTTTGCTAGCACTGGTGTGGTAAGACTCACAGCATATTCCATAGCTTGCAGAATGTTTAAGAAACAGTATAGATTTTTCATTTATTCTCCTTTGGTTATAATGCAGAATCCTATAATTTTAAATAAGATTCCTTCTTGCATTTTCAAGTATTGTTATATATATGGCTTGCAGTTGCAGATATAGTATAGCCTTTCATATCTAAAGCATTCATTTTTGTTCACTTAGAGAGTATTTTCAAGAAAAGACAACACCACGTAAGTAACTGGTGCCCTAGTAAATTCTAAGAATGTATGGATTCTTAACTACCTCTCTTGCTGGATACATGACTGGTTTTAAAATTTTACAGTTAATCCTTTCTCCTTTTTTTTTTGTTTCAGCTTTTCTCATAGTTGAAAACAAGAAATTAATTATTCCAATTGGATAATAGTTATACTATCATATCTTTTCTAGAGAAAATGGGTAGGACAGCCTCTTTTACAACAAAACTGAAATAAACATATAGAACAGGAAAGACTTTACAATATGTTGAACATCTGCCTTTAAAAGGACTTCCTTTCACACTGCAGTTTTACGACTTTTGCATCAAGAATTTGTCTGCAGAATTATATCTGAGTATGGCAACCGGCTCCATTATCTCAACCATACACACTGTTACGATTAACTTTGGGAAATTAGTGGGGCTTACACAGCTGAACAAATGATTGGCAAACTCCAGTCAATCACCACATCAAAAAGAAAGTCCCAACTGCAAAGACAAACTGCATTAATGCTCTGCAGGAGGGGAAAAAGCTCCCTAAAAATGCCGTAATGCAGGAATGAATTTATTTATTTACTGAATGTATTTATTTACTCAAGAATCAGAAAAGCTGTTTTACCTGTGGAATCCATTCTTTTACCACTTGTCCCGTAAAGAAGCTCCCATCGGCAGACCAACATAATAAAAGCTACTAATATAGATTATGTTGACTGCTCAAACTTCAGAAAATGGGTATAAACTGCCTTCGGTCATACAACCTCATTAATTAAGCCCATCAATTAAGGCCACAAAGTACAAATTTGAGTGGCTCTTGCTAAAAACAAAAAATAAAAATTATCTGCCATTAAAATCCTACAGGAAGATGAGTCCACCGAGTCCCAGATCGTCAGGACAGGCTAGGGTACATTTCAACAATTACTGGTACCCAACCCATCCAAATTATTAATATAATAGGTGGTTTTAGCACTCCAGTTACAGTTAGGACTGCAAAAGTTTGTAACATTTCAATTAAAAACAGTCAGATGAGGTTGTAATGCCTGTTCTTAGGCTTGGGTGCCACTGAAGTAGATTTGAGATAAATAAATACGTAATAGACCTAAACCGTCTTTCATAAGAGTTTCATAACGGATTCCTCATGTTTCTACAATATACAATAGCTGACATATAGCCTCTTCATTTCTATTTTTTTATTATTTATCATGCCATAATATGCTGATATAAAAAGTCCTCTTAAGCTTTTGCTAAACTTGCTTATCTTTTTACTACACACTCGCACTATTTCACTTTGAGCAAGACTTTTACACTCATCAGAGATTCTCCAAAGGTGGCCCGTCCAGAAGGGTAACACCATCCACTCCAAAGAAATGTCTGGTAAAGTGTCATCTTACAGTAAGCCACTTCTGGAAGAGGCAATTGTACTCATATTCAACTTGGACCTCATTAGCTAAGAAAGCTGAGCTTGATTAATGTTTTAATACAAATCTTTCAAGAAAGCCCAGCTGCAGCAAGAAATGGAAGTGGTGATTCAGGAGACACCACTCACTCCCTTTGAGTCCATACTGAGGAACTGCTCCAGCATGGTGTGAAGGGACATCATGCTGCTGGTGGTGCTGTCTTTCAGATGAGATGTAAAACTGAGTTCTGACAACTTACCGTCATTAAATATCCCATGGCACTTTTCACAGGAGTACATGTGTTAACCCATATGTCCTGGCTATATTCCAAATGCATAATTGCATTCTGCCCACCTAAATTCCCTACGCAGTTTCAGTAGCATGCAGTATTATTTATTCTCTTCCTCTCTTCTCCCTTCTCTTCTTTAGCATTTATGCTCAGGTACAAGAAAAGGCACAGATACACCACAATCTCTAACTTTTAGCTGGCTTGACATAAAAGAATTGAAAGCAACTCAGATCTACAACACAATGCACAGGAAGAAAGAGGGTCCCCACAATTCAAGACAAAAAAAAATAAGCGCAGAGCCGCCTAAGCTAGACAGTACAGAAATATCAAGGACAAGAAAATCTCAGAACTGTTATGTTTCTCAGCCTGGGTCTCAAGTACACAGCAGTTTTGAAAAGTACCTCCATTCCTCTAGGTTGTGTAGTCCCAGACCTTCATAGGCTTGTAAAGGGATTGGCAGGATTTTAAGATGGTACTCTGGGACTTAGATACTTAAATGACCCTTAAACTCCCCATAAATTCCACTCCTGAAGACAGGCATCTACTCTGTTAAGTTAAAAACAAAGAGGCATTTCAAGGTCTATTTCTACATTTTACGTTTTTAAAGAGAGTGTATAAAACACATTGATAAAACACAGAAAGAGGCCCTAGATGAGAACCCTGGAGTAGTCCCAGAGCATCTTAATTATTGAACCACACAACCATTCCCTCTTTCTTTTCCAATAAATTTTGCACTCACTTCATCATAGTGGTCCCGGTGCAGAAAGAGCAAAAAATACTTAGAGAGAACTCAGACTAGTTTCCACACTGCCAATTAATACATTTTCACGGCAGATGAGCAAAAGAGATTTGAGTTACTCATATTGTCCATATTTCCTTAGTGATGCTCTATTGACTAGACCACTAGTTCTGAGCTCACGCCGCCCGATTTGGTGAAACTTTACAGTGGCTCCTTGCTTTGTGCCCAAGGCCATACATCAGCAAAAGTACGTGCTGAATTTGGCTTTACAGATCACCAAAGGGAGGATTCCACCCAGTCTTTTGGAATAAAACAGGGATTGTTCTACTTAGTGCAAAGTTGGGGCAATTTAGGGAAGATGCAGTAACAAAATTCTTAATGTCAAGGGGACTTTGCTAATGACATGGAATTATTCAGGGCCTTTCAGGTGAAAAAAAAGAGAAATATCTGAGCTTTCCCTCAGTGTTTTCTGTGCTTAACTTTTTACTAGAACTTACGCCTAAGACCTTTTCAGATCCAGGTCTGAAACTGGTCTATCCTGATATATTTGTTCTTCTCAAATACATTTATTGACCATTTCTCATATATATATATGTATATTTAATTTTTTTTTTTCTGCCAGTTGAAGACTAAATAATACAGATGCCAACTAAATCAGTCCTGCCCAATCCTCTTCCTGGTACAGGACACACAATTTAGCTATAAAACATTTAGACCTAGAGTCACTTAACTGAAATTTTCAGTTTAAGTGACCAGCTGCCTCAGATTCCCTGTATAGTCAAACAATGGGCAGTCAGCTGTACATAGTAATTCACATATTCATTGGTACTAATTGTCCATCGGGGATATCTAGCTCTTTTTGAGCCCTGAACAACTGGATTCCAAAATTTAGCACCTCATGAAGTTACATGGGTTAAACATGACTGATCCCAAACACTTTTTTTTCCCCTTTTTTTTGTGATAATAACCATTATATTCCTATCACAAAAGCAGTACAATCAATTATGCAGAAGGACAACTGAAGTGAGTTTCTGTTTTATCTGGTGAAATTATCTATACTCTCATCTATAGTCTTATTCTTAAATGGTTTTCAGCTGCATACACAGTGAATTGAACATATTTTCTTGTAGCCAGAATTACTGACTATAATCATATCAGGTGGCAGAGTCAAGTGAGAGAGATGCCACCTTCACATGAGTTTCAACTTTACTCACATCCTTCCTCTTCTGAACCAACCTACTGCCAGCTTTCTTCACTATTAAATTCATTGTATCTTGGGGGTTTTTTGAGGACATACATTCAGGTCTTTGATTATATTGATAAGCTCTCAAAAAAACAGAAGCAGCCCAAAACAACCTCCATATACATTGTGAGCATGACTGCATGAAATAAAGGCAGGTCTGATGGATGTTGAATTAATGTAAATGACATTTTTTAATATATGGCCCTGATTCTCCTTTCACTTATGCTGCTGTAAATCTGGAAAAAAAAACCCTCCATGGATTTTCATAAACTTACTCTGCTCAAAAGCTGTTACAGCTGAGAAAGAATCAAATCTTCTTTATTTAAATATTGATTGTGCACTTAGGAAATTAAAATAGTTGTGATGCATATACTGAAAATAAATATAATTTTTAATATATATTTACTTCTGCAAGCTTATAGGCTTAGAGAGAATTCCAAGTAACTAGCTTGTCTAAAATGAAAACATGACTATTGCTAACAAAAGGGTTTTGTACCTGAGGGGATTAGAGGGCAGCAAGTAGCTCGGAAGCCTCTGGAATATCCTGCATAAAACCAGGTCATTTTTAATATAAAAAACCCCAACTTTAATATAGAACAACAGATTGTGCTAAACTTGCAATCCCCTTTCTTCTTCTCCCTCTGACATGCAAACACCTGACACACAAAGGGAGTCACATTCAGAAGGAGATTATGATGCAATGATCTCGTTGTGAATGTTGCATTATGGTTTCAGCATCGCTGTAAGAGCTCCCCTGGCACTTGTGCTTACAGCAATTTGAATTTCTCTGGCAGCTAGGTATGATTTGTGACAGATTTCAGCCTTGCTCTTCATTGAGGGAGTACACTGGCAAGTGCTTGAGGTATTTACCATGGAGATTGGAAAGAAGAAAATGTAAAGAGGAACATCTGAGGTAGCCTTTTTTTTTCTTTTTTTCTTTTTTTTAAAAAAATATTGATTCCTTTTTTTAGCAGTTGTTAAGTTATCCAGTCCAGTTCCTTTCAATGGCATCATTTTGTGCTTCTTAGGAAAAGTTGTCTCACTACACTGTTCTATTTGAAGGATTATTCCATTCACCATGGTAGTGAAACCCTGTTAATTTTAATGACTATTATGAATGCATATATCACTAGCCAAATGCTCCATGTAGAGTGCAAAGAATCTTTCAATTGATTGTACTGTAGTATGTGGCATGAGTGGAAAGGAGTTTGCCTATACCTTCTTTACACATGAATTACACATCTAAACTTGTTTACATGGTTTGGAAAATCTTAAGCTGACAAAGCACAATCATCTGGAAAATAATTAAAGCCTGGAAAATACCTTAAGCTCTTCTGAAAAAGTAGGGTCAGTTGGTAGGTTACATGTTTGGTACTGGATCCCCCAAAAGTTTGCTGAGCCAAAGCCTCTACGTTTAGGGCAGACTAACTAGTTCACAAAGCTGACCTGCAAAGATTTTTCTCAACATCTCTTCTGCCATAAATGCAGTAATAAGCATCCATATCCAAAGTTTCTCTAAATCATTCTTGGTCTGCAGACTAAATCTTATCTTGATTCCTTCCTCACTCCCATATGTAAGTCCTGGAGGTAGTCCCCAGGAAATACAGACAGCTCCGTAGCAAAGGCTGAGCACAAGCATTCAGGGAACAATGACAACACGCTGGCTGGCTGTGGCATGAACTGATGAATGAGAAATTGAATAGGGAGATATTGCACAACCTACAACGAGAAAACCTGCATTTAACAAAGGATTGAGGTTGACCGGGTTTAGGCTAATAAAGTTTGTACCTCATCCAGTAGAATGGATCCAAATTTCCATTCACATGTAAAAATAGCCTATCAATTAAAGCATATTTCTTCCTCTTTGGCCCTGTTTTTCAATTATTTTATTTGAGACAATAAGTTTGGCAAGTTCTTTTGTTAACACAGTTCCTGTTATTTTAAAAGCCACAGATTTTATGGCCCATGGTTATCAACTGATACTTAAAATATGTACATGGAAGAATGCATAGGAGGTGTCAGGTGCACCCTTGGGAGGATAAGAATGTCCACATGGTCCCAGGTCTTCTACAAGTAGCAGTTTCTGTATGAATGGGTGAGAAATGTTCTTTCTTATTTGCAGGTGTCCTATATTCAAAAGGTACAGCATAAGATATGATTTAAGGATTAACCCTCTGATCTGTCAAGCATCCTCAACTCAGAGTTCCAAATATGAAAACCAGATCTTCAAAATAAATAAAAAACATATATATATACTTAAACTATAGGATTTATATACAAAGACACGATTTTAAGTATGTTTTTGTAACTGTGCAAGATTTTTTTAATTTATTTACTTAATTTTTAAATATTATACACACAGAGTCTTTAGGAGCTAGTGAAACACTACAGATTTGATTGATTTGATTTAGAAAATACTACAGTACATCTGGGTATCATGTATTTGTTACTGACTGCTAAAAAAAAAGTGGAGCTGTAATACATATTACATACAATTTCAAACAGAAACGAAAACAATATGTTGTAGTGATTTATCAGCTTCTATCCTTAAAAATACATACTTCCACTACATTGTTAATAAACAATTTTTAAAAAGACAGTAATAAACAAACAAACCTCAACATCTTTCAATACTAAATGGAATTAAATATAATATCTGGATTTATTTGACCTACCAACTGATCACTGTTTCATTTCCTAATATGACTGTATATCCTAAGAAAATACATGTCATAGACACAGGCTGTTGAAGAACTGCTCAGTGTGAAAGCAGTTTAAAGAAAATTAAAGATTATATAAAGAAGTAGAAATAAAATGTAGAAAATATATAACTAGTGCCTTTTCTAAATAAGATCAACAGTCTATTTAGAGAGATGGAAGTGAAAAAGATCATTAATATATGAGAATACGTAACAGTAAGTTTGGCAAAACTGTTAGTCCTTCTCACTATACAGGAATGTGAAAATATTCCATGAAACTGAGATACAACATATAAGCACATACCACTTCCTGGAAGAAACAGAATTACTTGTTTTAAAAATATTTATAATCATACAGATGGAAAAAATTGAGAACAACTGTTGTTTTAAACCAGAACTTATCACTTAGTGTAGTGGTGGGGAAAAGCCCTCATTACATTAAATATAAGAAACAATTATATGAGATTAAAAAATTCTCATTTCAGATTATAAATCCTCGCTGACTGATGAAGACTAGTCAGGAACTATTCATGCACAGAAGATGGTTCTCTATCTGCCTGATGCCAGTTTCTTGAACTTTCCTCTGATGGGTGCTGTGATTGATAGGATAACATGACAAATTCACCACAAGTCCACTCCAAAGTGGAAATACTATGTCACACCGACACTTGAGCGACTGTCATAACTGAGGAATGCTTTAAAGTATTTATACTGACATCACAAAAGTGCCATTACTATAAGAATACATCTTAACATTTTGGTTACAACACTTGAAATATTTTGATTCTATTGCTACTGTGCATTAAGAAAAATATTCTTTACTTAAAAGTGATATATATAAATGTGACATAAAACATTTTATACATTTTATTAATGTATAAATAGTCGTTAATATTCACATTAATGCATATTCATATATTGATATTCATATATAAAGCCTCTAAACAAATATACATATATATTAGATTATGTTTGTCAATACAAAAGATTAATGACCAGAAAATGATAAATCGATGTAGAATTTATCAAATAATTGAAACAAATGATAAGTTAGGTTTGAGGGACAGAAAAAATTAAAACAAAATAGAAACTATCTCTGTATACAGGGTACTAATTAAGCCAGAGTATTTAAATGTTGTAATTGTACTCTCTCTCTCTTTCCCTCACTCTCTTCTTTTTTTTTTTAAGCTTTGCAGAGAAAGAGCTACTGACTTACTCATTTCAGCTAGCAAGAAATTTCTCAACTTCCTTGGGTGCTTAAGTGCAAGAATATTTTAGACCCCATCTTTGCATATTACTTTATCTTTCAGTGGTAATTAACAGAGTCTTAATCTGGCTAATGTTAATGACCACTGTTCTTTCTTTAAATCCCAGTTAAACCAAGCTTATTAAGGGCCAATTAAAGGAAGTCTTATGTGATCTGAATAACACTAAGACCAATTTTTAACAGCTATAACTCTTTATTTTGGATTATGATTGTGGAAAAAAAACCCTTCTCATTATGGCCTTCGTCTGTTTTAAAAGAAACTCTCAATGGCTATTGGAAAGGATGGGGAACCATAGAAAAAGTCAGACATAGCTGAATGTAGTAAAATGCAGATTTTCTAAAAAAAAATTAGCTATGTACTACTACTTTTACTCCTTCCCATAAAAAGGGTAATATATTCCTAATTTCCACTTCATTTTTCGTAATGTTACAGCACAAAAATGGAATGACACTTTGCAATAACTTTCCACGTGGTAACAACACAACCTAAATCTGTATTAACTGAGTGCCATGGACAAATTAAAGAAAAACTCGCTCATCATTTGAATAGGAAATGGAACATTTTTACCTAAATATGAAAGATTTAATAGGGCTTTTTGGTTTGGGGACAGTCAGGTAGTTTTCTCACTGCTTAACTGAACAGAATTTTCTACTCCGGACTTTTGAAAAGCTTGTTGGTTCCTCTTATGTCTAAAGTGACCCTTCTACAGACGTGTCGTTATAAATTACATCCTACTATTTCTCACGTATCTAAGATTTCACTCATTGCTTAACTTCACTATTACTTCCCTTTCATCTGCAGTAACGCAATCAGACTATTGCCGCTAGCTATTAAACAAAATATTACTCTTACCACTACTACCTAAAGTCCAAACACCCTAGAGCTAACCTCTGCTGCAGCAAGTCACTGGAAGACAGGTCTTTTGCATACTCTGCAGCACACAACAGACCTAACTCCATGGCGACAACTCTTACATTCTGTAGCAGCGACCACAAAATCCATGGCAACATTAATTCGTTATTGTCTCTAAAATACTCTTCATCCCTACTTTCCCACTCCCACACAAACATATTCAGCCATGACTTGTAGCAAGAGTATCACTGATGAAAAATTAATGTTATTTTTAACAATAAATCCTGAATTATTTTTCTCTGTGCTCCCCAGATGATTTGGCCGTAACAGCCCTCGGCCTCTAAAAGTGCTCTGCACAACTCATCTTTCTATCCTGATACTAGCACAGAAGAAAACTTGCATCTGGATTCCCCAGCTTTCAGTGTCCCACTTGCTCCGCTCTTCGTCAGGCTATCGAGCTCACTTGCATCGCATTCAGTTTTCCACCTATCTTGTTATAAGCTGGACCTCAGCTTTAACTTTTTGTGTCCTTGTTCCTGGCTCCACGAGGCAACACAGCTGTATTGCAGCTGTGAACATAATTACAAAAACAAAACAAAATCCCTTTCAAAATTGAAAGCAGAATTTTGCAGAAAATTATGTGGCTACAAGACTACAAGGCTTTGCTCTACACAACTCATCTGATAAACCGACAGCTGTCAGCACCGCTATGCAATAGGAAAGTATACTACTTTTCCAAAATGATTATCAAGGGATGATGAAGGGAGTCAGAAGGGAAACAGAACACTGAGAAAATTGTATCACGCCACAGCAAAACAGGAAGAGGGCAGCGATATCGTAAAGGAGTATTCCAATACTGAAACAGGGGTTGGCATATCATAGCCAAAAATTCAGTTCTAGGTGAGGCCGCGCCTATAGTACTGGCCACAAAAAAATTTGGAAAATACAAATAAAGTAAGTTTAATGTCACCCCCAGTCATTCATATCTGTTAATTTGGCAAATCAGCTTTTCCATACGAAGATAAACAAAAGACAGATGACCTAGAGTCTTAGCCTGTCTTGTGTGCAACTCCGTGCGAATCCCACAGCAACAGCAGTTAGACAGAAGAGCTTGCCAGTCACTAAACAAAAGGAGAAGGGTATTCAGAAGTATATTTAACTAACCACCACTTTGCCATCCTGTTCTTTCTTTCCCTCTAACTCTCTTTTCCCCTTAGTTCTCCTCCCTCACCATTTCCCACAACTACCACTGTCACCAATCATTAGACGGCACTTTTGGATTTCAAAAAAGAGCTCTCTTTGTGCCTCTTCCTCCAGTTAAAGGCTTCAGCTTACACCAAGGAGTTCAATCTCGGATCAGAGAGGCTGATACTCCAGTGTGAGCCTGGCTGCTGTACTGGTACAGCAGCAGTTCTGTCTGTGCCACGAGACACCTCTAATATGTGTGAGGATTAAGGGTAAGGCCTGCAAATAACTTCAGTTTCACTGGCCCCTAGGTTTTTTATATATACATATATATATATATATATATATATAAAATCATAATCACACACGGAACATCTCATCTTCTTTGGCATAAGTAACTTAGTTGTGATTATCACAGAATCACAGAATCATTAAGGTTGGAAAAGACCTGTAAGATCATCAAGTCCAACCATCAACCCAACACCACCATACCCACTAAACCATGTCCCACAATGCCTCGTCCACACGTTCTTTGAACACCTCCAGTGAGGGTGACTCCACCACTTCCCTGGGCAGTTTATTCCAGTGTGTCACCACTCTCTCAGTAAAGAAATTTTTCCTAATATCCAGCCTGAACCTCCCCTGGTGCAACTTGAGGCCATTTCCTTTTGTCCTGTCAAATATTGAAAGAACAAGGGTCTACTCCCTCCCAGAAAACAAAGTAAGCTACAGAACTGTAGAGAACTGTGTATATACATCCAATTCTCCATTTTCCAGGGTATTTAAATACTATCTCAGAAAATGCATGGACTGCAAAACATTATTCATTGTCTTGTTTGTGACATCTGGCTATCACTGGTGTACCAACAACTAACAAGTCCAGTCACACTTAAGCTGATTCCTGCAATGCCACTTATCTGTATTCCGTAGGATGATCCTCAACATCTACTCAACATCAGAACTAAGGTAGGCCCTTACCCAGTCCTAGCTCATCTCTGGCCATCCAGGCTGGCTTAGTGCAGAACCAGAATTTAGAAGTTGTTGGTAATAGGGACCATGGTGCACAGGCACCTGATTGGGGTCTGTGTGCAGCCAGGGTGGTCTCATCAAAGTTTACTGGTTAAGCTCCACGGCATCATAAACTGACTACCCTATTTGCCGTTCCTCGAAATAACACAGTATCCATATGGCATAATACTTCACCCAAAAGTGACTGAACATGTTTGGGAGACCACTACACAAAAAGATGAATTCTGCTTTTGGCATCCATGGCATCATTACTCCATAAACCACATTTGTGGATAAATAAAAAAATACCTGCCTTCTCTTTCATATAAAGAAATTTCCGCTAAATCTGATCTGCATACAAAAACAGTTGAAAAATCCTGTGCATTTGCAACAATCTTGATGTGGTACATCTCCGGAAACATCTCTGGGACTCCTAAGCCAGAATGAACCACATAAACATTACATGGATTCCAAAAGGACAGATATCGTTTTCTAATCATTAAGAAAAATGTTGGACCTAATGTAATAAAAGTGTCCATATAGGAGAAAAGAAACAAGCAATTCAAGGGAGGGGGAGAGAGATTTAATACAACTATCCTGGACACAAGGCTTGTGAAATTGCCTTAAAGAGGTGTCTAATGAAGGTTTTTGGCGAGTTCTGCAGAGTAGATAGAAGATACATTATCCATAGTATTACCTGCTTTCACCCCATGGGGTGAAAAACTAGATTAGACCTTCAGTCTACAGGTGGAAAAGACAGAGGATTTTCTTTCAAAAACTCTCCATCTCTTATTGTTCCTGACTTCCCAATTGCTAATTTAAACTTCTGGACAGATCTTTTTCTGTCCAGACCTTTTATCTGTCGTCTTCGTCACTCTCCCTCCATGTAACTGGGACATGGGAACTAGAGATGTCAGGTTGGGTTTTTTTCCCTAAGGATGCCTCAGGACTGACTGAATAATTACTGCTGGAGTCATGAAAGATTGTTTCCCCTTGGACCCTAATGGATTTTAAAGCATCTTGGAGTTTTAGTTCAACTGACAGGAAAATTTGGAAGAAAATGCAAAGCCTTAGCTCTTCCTTCTTAACTTTGGAGGACTGCTAGTAAGCATATCACAACAATAAATGAAACACAGAATTTTGCTGGCAGATTTTGCATCTGAAAACGGCACACAGGTCTCCCTTTGGTAACTTCTGCCTTGCTGTGGGAAGAAGGAAGGAAGGAGAGAGGCATACTCAAAGACTCATACTCAAAGAAAGAAGAACTGAATCTTACAACAAATTGAATCCTACAAACTTTATCCATCCTCTGGTGGGCCTGTGTAGCTAGGGGATTCTCGGAAGATTTTCAGCGTTTCAGAAGCTTTCCAGTGCTAAGTTAATAAAACTGCTGCCTGCTGCTTAAATCCATTTCTGTGTCTGTCTTCATTCACTTGAGTATCCTAATCAAGTGTCCATTTAAATAGACTGGTGGCATTTTGAGTGAGTGTGGCCACTCACACTAAGATGAAATTTTCCATTGTGGAGTAAAAACAGTTAGCTGCATAGATAAAATATGCATATATAAGAAATAGTACCGGCTAAACTCCTATCTATGACTCATTTCAAACACAGTACACTTCATAGCAGAAGATGAATTATAGTGCTCCATAGATGTAATCAGATACCGGAGCAGGGAGGGGGGAACAAACCACATAATAAACAAATACTTAATATGTAACTTTTGAGGCCCGATTTTTTGTCATCTAATTCTACATACTAGCTTGAAAGAAGGAGACAAACTAGAAAATTAGTATCATAGGTAATCTATAGACCACTTTTGGCTAATTTAAAGCTGCAATGTGTATTTGTTTTCTGTATAAATTTCTTTCTTACTATTCTCAATAAGATACTCTCAGCACGATAAAAAGAAGGACATTACCAGCAGCGTTTTCAATCATGTGGGCTATATATTCAAGAGCAATCAATAAAAACCACACAGGGCCTGACAAACAACTAGTCAAAGGAATCATTTTTCTCAGATACTTAGCAGTATCCTTTTAAAGTAATTGCTTTTGGTCAATGTTACCCGTTATCATTTGGTCTGCTCTTTTTCCAAAATAGAATGGATGTCATTTCCATTAATATTTCAGCTGTCTATGTAGGTTTTCAAAGTGCATACTCCACAAAAAAAGGAGGATTTTTGTTTCAACTTCAGTCAACTAACAAAGAACTCTAAAATGTTATAGAATAGGCAGTGTCATATTGTCCGAGCTAAAAGGTAATTTTAAAGAAAATGATTACAGAATATAAGATACGGTCTGCCCTCCTTTTCACTCCACACAAAACTGTTAACTCCAATAAAGACGAATAGAAATTACAGACTTTGGCCCACTCAATCCATGCTAGAAAATAGTATTAGCAGACAAATATGCCCAAAACTCCACCTACAATAATGAAATGAACACTGATTAGTTATTATAGCTTGTTTTAGGAAATTTAAAGAAAATCTCACTACTGAAATACCCTTGTGTTGCCTAACCCTGCCTGTGACAGCAGGGAAGTTGTTGCCTTGTGCTGACTGGTCGTTTAAAGATGTCCACGAAATGCTGAAAATGCCCAGCATAATCTGTAACTATACAGCTGGGATACCAAATTAGATTAAGAAAGGCAAAGAACATATCGTTTTGGTTGTAGTAAGGCCGCAGAAACTGTCGAGTTATGCTTTGCACAAAAATGTTCTGGCACACTGCCAAAGCACTTCCAAACATTTCTGAGTTCACTTTTCCACAGAACTCTTTTAAAAATCAATTAGTAGTGAAAGTCTTTCAAATGCAAGTGTTTTAAAATGTCAAGCTTGTACTTCTTTTTTTTTTTCCCCCTTGTTGTGCATCAATGGCAGTATTTTGAAACCTTTATATTAAATTGATCATATGCTCTAATTAAACCTGTAAAGAGAACAATATGTGTAGGCAGTTTAAAATGCATATAACAAAAGGTCCATTCTTCAGAAAAAAAAAAATAAATAAGGTTGAGAGAGATGCTCTAATTTTCTTAAACAAGGATGCCCAAGACATTTGTATTGATTTCAGGGTGATACATGTTTTCATCATTACAAGGCAACTGTGGAAGAAATGAACACTATTCAGAAATTCCTGGATTGGGATATTCTAAAAATATACTGCATAAGTGCTTGAAGAATTCAATTATAAGTGCTGGAAAGAGCAAACAAATGAAATCGAGGCTACTTTAAGTATTCATCAAAATACGGAAGTAAGAGAAAAAAATAAAATTCAGAACATCATCAGCGAGGCTTTCTGATTATCAGAAGAAGATAATCTTTAAGGACCGTAACTTCTCAGTGGACTTTGTAGCACAATGAAGCACACACCCTGGTCTTCCTGTTGTGTTACATATATTTTGGTTGATATCCCTACCACATAACAAAAGAGTTAAATGTGTATTTTGTCCCTATGTCACATAATCTGTTTGCTCCATTTCATTCAGCTAAGTGCCCAAAGGTTTACATAGATAGCAATTGATTGAAATCAGTTCTTTATGTTTAACACATTTATATTAATTGGTTTGTCCTTTCAAGTTGTGTTTATCTCTTCATTTCCATCACAGTTTCAAAGGTCACCCAGTTCCATTTATAAATCCAACATGACAGAGATTAGTAAAAGAAAAAAAGGAACAACTAAATGAATGCATCATCACACAATCACACATCTCACAATTCATTTATCATATTAATAAATAATGCTGTCAAATGCTTACTGCTAAGTTTGTTTGCTATCATCAAAATATTTCTGTCAAGGT